>NC_084621.1:63611841-63784341 GCF_033978795.1 Nerophis ophidion
CGATATATATCTCAATATTTTGCCTTAGCCTTGAATTAACACTTGATGCATATGATCACACCAGTATGATGATTCTATGTGCCTTCATTAAAACATTATTGTTCATACTGCATTGATATATGCTAATTTTAAACATTCATGCAGAGAGGGAAATCACAACTAAGTAAGTTTACCAAAACTGTATTTATTAAACAGTTATTAAGCAGTAGCACAAACATTCATGTCATTTTAAAACAGAAAGTGCAAGATTGTCAGACATTCTAAAACAAGCTGTTAGTGCACTTTTGTGCATGATGTCACTAAGATGCCATATCAAAACAACACTAAATAGTGCACTTTTTGTACAGAATGCCACTACAATATTTTAAAACAAAGTGCAATTTTGTGCATGATGTCACACAAGATATTTCAAAAAACTGTAAAATAAAAATCAGCTGCATAATAGGAAATCAAATAGTGTATGTCCTTCGCTATGTGGTAGGTTCCTGCGGTCGTTATCTCCTGTTTTTGACTATTTTTTCATACGGCGTTGATCTGGAAATGGAAGACGCCAGGCTCAATTGGGTCAGTGCTGGTTGCTTTGGCATATTGTGGGTGTGGCACCGGCCGGGGATGTTGACATGTGGAGTTTCAAGCACTCTTCATTCTCTAGCGCAGGGGTCACCAACGCGGTGCCCGCGGGCACCAGGTAGCCCGTGAGGAACAGATTTGTAGCCTGCTGGTCTGTTCTAATAATAGCTTAAATAGCAGCATTTACCAGTGAGCTGCCTCTATTTTTTAAATGTTAGTTATTTACTAGCAAGCTGGTCTCGCTTTGCTCGACATTTTTAATTCTAAGAAAGACAAAACTCAAATAGAATTTGAAAATCCAAGAAAATATTTTAAAGACTTGGTCTTCACTTGTTTAAATAAATTAATTTATTTTTTTACTTTGCTTCTTATAACTTTCAGAAAGACAATTTTAGAGAAAAAATACAACCTTAAAAATGACTTTAGGATTTTTAAACACATACCTTTTTAAATTGCTTCCTCTTTTTTTCCTGACCTTTTAAATTAATGTTCAAGTATATAAATTTTTTTTTTGTAAAGAATAATAAATACATTTGAATTTAATTCTTCATTTTAGCTTCTGTTTTTTCGACAAAGAATTTTTGTGAAATATTTCTTCAAACTTATTATGATTAGAATAAAATAAAAATATTCTGGCACATCCAGAACATTTGTAGAATCAAATTTAAATCTTATTTCAAAGTCTTTTGAATTTATTTAAAAATGTTCCTTCTGGAAAATCTAGAAGAAATAATGATTTGTCTTTGTTAGAAATATAGCTTGGTCCAATTTGTTATATATTCTAACAAGGTGCAGATTGGATTTTAACCTATTTAAAACATGTCATCAAAAATATATATTTATTGTGAAAAATCATTACGATGATCAGTGTTTCCACAAAGAAATATCATTAATTATTCATAATAACATAGAGTTAAAGGTAACTCTAGAGCAAATAGGCTGTTTCTGGCAATTTATTTAAGTGTGTATCAAACTGGTAGCCCTTCGCATTAATCAGTACCAAAGAAGTAGCTCTTGGTTTCAAAAAGGTTGGTGACCCTGCTCTAGCGGGTTTCTTTTCAAATGATGGTACAAATTAGTAGTGCGCTACTTTTTGTAGAAATGCTTTTGCCGCATACTTTACATATTACGGTTGTCTGTTCAACTTCTTTCCGCTTAAAGCCAAAACACCGCCAAAATGCTGTTTTTCTTTGGAATTAATTATTCTTCCTCCATTATTCTTCCTCCGCTTGCAACACCTGCCACAGCTAACTTTACCCATGCAACTACCTCTCTGCTCGGCAAAGGCGTATGACGTTGCACGCGTTACAGTATGTGACGTATATAAGAAGGTGCGCTTGTTTTATCTCTCTGTCAGAAGGAGAGACAAGAAAGAGTGAGAAAATCCTGTAGTGTAATTCCGCAGCTAAAAGCAACTGTGTGAGAACATACTGTATACTCGAGTACTCATAAAATAGTAATTTTCTACATTGCACAGAGATAATTTTAAAGTAATTTGCTATTACGAATTTCCAGGATTTTCCATTTTATTTTCTTTTTTTTTTGATGCCTATGGTGAAGTTGTAATTTCAAAGGCACTGTGTTCTGTTGCTCCAATTTAGGGTGCCCCATTCACTGTGCCGTGGCTCGGCTTGAGTGGTCTGGGCACTTTGTGCAAGACCCCGCTGTCTCTGCTGGAGCATGTGCGCAACTGCTGTTCGCCATCCCCCCTCCACTCTGCAGGACACACCCAGTTGTACTCCTCTGCCAACTCCTTTCATATCTTCCTGCGAGTGCTGGCCCTGTGCCTGTCCCAGGACAGAGTGAGCGGAGTCCCACAGAGACAGATCAAAGGAAGGTATAGACACTTGACAGTTGACATAAACACCAAATACTGTAGATTGAATGAAGTGACTAAATAAAAAAAAAATACATCTGCCAGTCTACCAGTAAATCATATAGTATTGACTTGGGCCTCATGTTTCAACTGCCTGGTTTTCGTCATAGAGAGAATATGCATACTCTCACCTTCTCTTTCTAAAGCTGTTCCATGGTTTTAAATAGAGGTGTGAATCTTTGGGCACATCATGATTCGATTACGTTTCAGGAGCTACGATTCGATTAAAAATCGATTATTGATTCATCTTTTATTTTTATACTGTTATATTGATGTGAGTTTCTTTTAGTTTCACTAATGTTTATCACTTGCAACTTTAAAAAAATAGTGCATTTGTAATAGAAAACAGTCAAATGAATACACACATTTATTAAATTAATGTAAATGTTTGCTAAACTGGAACATAAGTGCCATAAAATAAAGTAACTGATCGGATCTCTGTGAGGTGACTCGCTGCGGTCAACCATATTTTAGAACTGTTTGCATTACTTTATTTACAATAATCAATTTGAACAATTTCCCTTGTGGATCATTAAAGTGTGTCTAATAAATTGATTATTGACATTTACTAATTAATTGATTTTATAATCGTCCATATCAAAATTGCCATGCTTTTAAAAATTTATTATTTCCCTCACCTCTAGTTTTAAAGAGGATGTGGTTTTAGGTGGCAGCCATGCGTTTCGCAAACACGTTGAAATTGAGTTGGTGATTATTTTATGTCCTAGGCCGGCTTGGTGCCAAAGTGAGGCATCCGTAGATAAGTCCGCCTAATGACTTCCCTCTGTCTGGAATGTGCTCAGTAGCATCGCAGACATGGGGGCTAATTAACTAACGAGCGTGGTGGTTAATTTGTCTTAATGAAGCTGCTGTACTTTCCAACACAAAACGAGAGGGCGCTTGCATGGTGGGGGCTGGCGAATGTGGGTGGTAGGCAGGAGCGAGACTGTGTTGGAACAGGTCCAGATCCCAATTCCCTTCCTTTCCTATTATCGCTACCGCCTCACCCCTCAGGAGGCGCTCTGTATCCCTACCATATTTCAGCTCTACTGATGGCCATACCAGTCGGATAGACTTTGGTTGACTTCTAGAACCAGGATTTTGAAACATGATTTTGAGAGGAAATGCTGTCTCAAACAGTTTTGCAGAACACATCAGTAGCTACAAAAATCTTCCTCTATTGTTGTCATGTTTTCTTCGGACGCCTTTTTTTTAATTGTCCTCTACTGTCCATTTCCTGTATGTCTGTTACACATTTTACACTTGTTTGTCTTGGGACTGCTTGCTCTTGGTGTTTTGGCCCAAGCAGCATCCCTACTCACCAGTGTAGGCTGTATTTGTGTTTATCTGTGGGTTTGGTAAGAAGGGTTCTACGGAGCTTTCTGTTATTTGTTTGTTTCTTATTAGGTGAGCAAAATGCGACTGGAAGCATGGCCGTGTGTGTTTGTGTGTTTTTATATTGATCCTTCTATGGTGTTGCAGTAAATTGGTTGGGCTGTAGTGAGGGACTAAGCGCCTACTGCTGTGTGTCTGAGTGTCTGTGACATTTAACATGATCTTTAAAGGCATTTCTCCACAGTAGCCCCAGTACCTAACAGCGTGCTGGACGGTTCTCTATTCTTATTCTCTCCCCCACTTTATTTTGCTCACACACACATCTGACAGTGTATCTAAACAAAAAATAATACAAATATTTCAACAATATTTGCTGTTTCAGCTAATGGCTAATATTGTCGTCCATTTTCATTTCAGGATTTTCTCCAAATTCTCCTCAAAGAAGATGCAGGAGCTGTCGGAGGCAGGCCTCATGAATTTCTTGCTACTCTTTTTGGTGGTTGCTCGGAAGGTTGAGTTGGAAGACGTTGCCAGTAAAATGTGTGAGCTGCTGGGCTACTTGCCATCTGACTGCCCCCCAAGACACCGCACGCTGGTGTGGAGGGCACAACTGGCACTGGTGTTGGTATTTCAGGTATGGTTTGGTCATCATTAAACAATAATCAAGTATAGCTTCTCTGCACAGTATGGATGTACACACATCCATCCATCCATCCATCCATATTTACCGCTTCTCCCTTTACGAAGTCATGAGGGGTGCTGGAGCCTATATCAGCTGCATTTGGGCGGAAGGCGGGGTACACCCTGGACAAGTCGCCAACTCATCGCAGGGCCAACACAGATAGACAGACAACATTCACATTCACACACTAGGGCCAATTTAGGGTTGCCAATCAACCTATTCCCAGGTGGTAGGTAGCCGGAGTACCCGGAGGGAGCCCACGCAATCACGGGGAGAACATGCAAACTCCACACTGTAAGATCCTGAGCCCAGTATTGAAATTAGGATCTTCGTATAGTAAGGGCACACGTACTCACCCCTGTGTGTGTGTGTGTGTGGGTGTGTGTGGGTGTGTGCATGTGTGCGTGCGTGCATATATTATATATATATATATTATATGTGTGTTTATATATATATATATATATATATGTATGTATATATTAAATGTATGTATACGGTATATATAGTATGTATATATAATATGTATGTGTATATATATTATATATGTATGTATATAATATATATACATGTATATATGTATATACACATATATATAAATATGCAATATATATATATGCAATATATATTTTCATAATATACAGTGGTACCTATATCTTACAACTAATTTGGGGTATGAGCTGTTTCTCTGCTTTTTGTCACGCTTTAAAGGGGTCCTATTATGCAAAGCCAACATTTGTTACCTATCGGTATGTGTATTTGGGATCCATATAAATCCCCAAAATTTTAAATCAAACCGTCAAGGCGTTGCAGAGATATTTATAAAGTAATGTTACCTTTCTTCATACTTCCTCCAAACAAGGCGTTTGGAATTTGCTCTGCCTTGTGAAGTTTTCTGCCCTATAACGTAGCGGATATGTCAATATTTGGTAGAAAGTCACTCAAAGATCTTTGCGTGAATCTGCCATTGTAGTCCAACACTGTAGTCAATAAGCTCTTCCTTTTTTGTCTGTCTTCTTGTTGTGGGGCAGACTGGCTCGTACATGCGCAATCATCCTCCGCTTTTGCCAATTCAAATACAAAGGAGCGTACAGTTCTAACTTGTATCCGTCAGGAGACTCAATATGGAAATGCTAAAAAAGCTCATGGCATCATGGCTGTCATGGAGAAGATGGAGCCTAAATGGAGCCACGTAAATAAGACTGCCCACAAAACTGCACATCCTGGAGAGAAAGCAGCCTAAGAAAGCAGTTGGAAGATGATCTGTAAAACATCATTCATGCAATATTTTGACCAAAGAACCACCATTACATGTTATGTAGATCCCAACGAAGTATTGTAAATGTAGAAAGAACATTTTAATATAACCCTTTTAAAGTTGTGAGCTTACAGTACATTTGAGTTACAAGCCTGCCCACCACTGGTTGAAGTAGTGACTGTCCACTGGAACTGACAAAGTTAGTGCAATGGAGAAGTAGCAGACAACACCGAGCGAATCAGATAAATAAACCATTAAAAACATGTTTTAACAGTTAGCCAACTTGGCGAGTCAGCCTGACGGCAGCACAATCACTCCGCATCACATGAATACTCTGAAGCCTCTGTTGCAATCATCCAAAAACGTTCAAAGGATGAACATTCATCAATGAAAAATGGATAAGCTGCAGATGCTGTGTTTGACGTGTTTCAGTTGGTTTTGTATAAACCTGACTCTACAAATTGGATGATGGAGCATTACCTTTGGTACACACACACACTAAAAAAACAACATATACAACAATAACCGTTCCTAGTGTTCCTAGACAGAAAAGCAGCCAGTAGCAAACTCCTACAAAAAGTCTGCTACCCAAGTTACATGCTGAATAATACTATTAGAGTTTTTCATAAAACTATTGTAGTTGTCTGTAACACATGCTATTATGTTTTTTATACAGTATTTCTTATCTAAAAGTTTGTTTTCCTTCTTAAAAGACATGTTACAATTGTGGTGTATGGGAAGGGCTAAGCACATTCTAATTATTTCATTGGGCAGGGCTGATTTTAGATACAAATGTTTAGTATTGTTTGCTGTGTGTATGTACAGTATTTGCAATATGTGGATTTGTGTGTGTGTGTACATTCTGTGTAAATGTATAAAAAAAGATTGATGTTTTAGTTATGCCATTGGTCTAGTAATCACGAGATGTAATATTTGTTTCAGGAAAGGGGCTTGGATGTAGGCCCCTTGGCTACTGGGCTGGCCTTATCTTTCAACGAGACTGCTAAGGAGTTCTACAATAAAACTACAGAGATGTCTCGTAAACTTGCCCTCTGGGGGCCCCTAGGATCATATTTGGAGGGGGTGGCGGAAGTCTTCGAAACCAGCATCAGTCTCAATCTATCGGAGGAAAAACTTCTAAATGAAGGCTTTGTGTGGTTGCTACCAGCCTGTCGTCAGTCTGAACTGAACTCTGTGCTTGGCTTTCTGCAGACTGTCCTTGCCCAGCTCAGGTAAGAGTCGTCATCTAGGTACTGTGTCTCTACAAACTCCGTTTCCATATGAGTTGGGAAATTGTGTTAGATGTAAATATAAACGGAGTACAATGATTTGCAAATCCTTTTCAACCCATATTCAGTTGAATGCACTACAAAGACAAGATATTTGATGTTAAAAACTCATATACTTTATTTTTGGTTTTTGCAAATAATAATTAACTTAGAATTTCATGAATGCAACACATGCCAAAGTAGTTGGGAAAAGGCATGTTCACCACTGTGTTACATCACCTTTTCTTTTAACAACACAATAAACGTTTGGGAACTGACGAAAGTAATCGTTGAAGCTTTGAAAGAGGAATTCTTTCCCATTCTTGTTTTAGGTAGAGCTTCAGTCGTTCAACAGTCCGGAGTCTCCACTGTCGTATTTTACGCTTCGTAATGCGCCACACGTTTTCGATGGGAGACAGGTCTGGACATCAGGTGGGCCAGGAAAGTACCCGCACTCTTTTTTTACGAAGCCACGCTGTTGTAACACGTGCTGAATGTGGCTTGGCATTGTCTCGCTGAAATAAGCAGGGGCGTCCATGAAAAAGACGCCGCTTAGATGACAGCATACTGTATGTTGTTCCCAAACCTTTATGTACCTTTCAGCATTAATGGTGCCTTCACAGATGTGTAAGTTACCCATGTCTTGGGCACTAATGCACCCCCATACCATCACTGATGCTGGCTTTTGAACTTTGCGTCGATAACCTACTCAGTGGCCTAGTGGGTAGAGTGTCCGCCCTGAGATCGGTAGGTCGTGAGTTCAAATCCCGGCCGAGTCATACCAAAGACTATAAAAATGTGACCCATTACCTCCCCGCTTGGCACTCAGCATTAAGGGTTGGAATTGGGGGTTAAATCACCAAAAATGATTCCCGTGCGCGGTACCGCTGCTGCCCACTGCTCCCCTCACCTCCCAGGGGGAGATCAAGGGTGATGGGTCAAATGCAGAGAATAATTTTGCCACATCTAGTGTGTGTGTGACAGTCATTGGTACTTTAACTTTAACTTTGTCACAGTCTGGATGGTTCGCTTCCCCTTTGGTCCGGATGACACGATGACGAATATTTCCAAAAACAATTTGAAATGTGGACCCGTCAGACCACAGAACACTCTTCCACTTTGCATCAGTCCATCTTAGATGATCCCGGGCCCAGAGAAGCCAGCGGCGTTTCTGGATGTTGTGGATAAATGGCTTTCGCTTTGCATAGTAGAGCTTTAACTTGCACTTACAGATGTAGCAACGAACTGTATTTAGTGACAGTGGTTTTGTGAAGTGTTCCTGAGCCCATGTGGTGATATGCTTTACAGATTGATGTCGGTTTTTGATACAGTTCCGTCTGAAGGATCGAAGGTCACGGTCATTCAATGTTGGTTTCCGACCATGCCGCTTACGTGGAGTGATTTCTCAAGATTCTCTGAACCTTTTTATGATATTATGGACTCTAGATGTTGAAATCCCTAAATTTCTTGCAATTGCACTTTGAGAAAGGTTGTTCTTAAACTGTTTGACTATTTGCTCACGCAGTTGTGGACGAAGGAGTGTACCTTGCCCCATCCTTTCTTGTGAAAGAGAATTTTTGGGAAGCTGTTTTTATACCGAATCATGGTACCCACCTGTTCCCAATTAGCCTGTTCACCTGTGGGATGTTCCAAATAAGTGTATGATGAGCATTCCTCAACATTATCAGTATTTATTGCCACCTTTCCCAACTTCTTTGTGACATGTTGCTGGCATCAAATTCTAAAAAGTAATGATTATTTGCACACAAAAAAAATGTTTATCAGTTTGAACATCAAATATGTTGTCTTTGTAGCATATTCAACAGACTATAGGTTGAAAATGATTTGCAAATCATTGTATTACATCTAACACAATTTCCCAACTCATATGGAAACGGGGTTTTTACATGTCTCATGTTTTTTTCCACTGGAATATATTCTTTCTCACATAGTTAACACATGCGCCTCTGTACAGACCTCTGTTGGTCTCAGGAGGACTGTCCCCTGAGTAACACTCACAAGGTGGATTCCTTAATAGTGTTACAGACTCGTGGGACCCTTCATGGCCCTCTCGTGGTCATGGGAACAGCAGCAAAGCTGGACTGCATGTTGAGAGGCTGGTCAGAAGGGCCTTGCGGCAGGTTCACCTGTGGGACACAGGCTTTAGTTACAGGAAAGTTCTCAGGTAAGGGTGAGAGCCACAGCTGAGATGCAACAGTAGCAAGAAGTGAAACTGGAGGAAGGATTCTATTCATTTATTTAGAGCACAGTTTCCAAAACTGGCTTTGTTCAAGGTATAAATTAGAGCATTTTGTTTTCAGAGCCAGGCTTACTAAAATGCAACATTTGTTACAGTAATACATGGCACAAACATATAGAAACTAACAAAGGACACATAATGCATGTATTTATTGCAACGGATAATTGTGTCCTTACTTGATGGTTTAAGCTTATTTCATTTTAATTGGGAAGTTTGGGAAAGGCTGATTTAAAATCCCTATTTAGTTTACTTTCATTTGAAGTGTATTTATTGAAAGTGGTAGATCATTTATCCAGGCACTGCATCAGAAGATTCATTATATGTGATTATTTGGTGACTAGCATGTGAGAAAACATCTGCCTTTGCTTGCACGAAAGGTAAACAAACCTCTTAAAGATGAGATGGCATGCTGATTTTTATAATTTATTAATAAATCTCAGTGGTTTGCTTTTCCCTGTGGGACCCTGTTTATGTGGATGAATTGAATTGTAGTAACATGCAAGAGTTGTGTATTAAACAGGGTTCTTATGGGTGCTTAAAAACCTTGAAAATGTTTGGATTTTAATGTTGTGTTTTCAAGGTTTGAAAAATGCTTGAATTTTGGGTGAAGTGCTTGTAAATGTTGGAAATGTTCATCATATTTCTCAGCAGTCCGACTCAATAGGCTCAAAAAAATAAAATACAAGTACATTGCTTTCCTCCTCTCTAAGGTTCTCATAGTCATCATTGTCACCGACGTCCCACTGGGTCATTATTGTCACCGACGTCCCACTGGGTCATTATTGTCACCGATGTCCCACTGGGTGTGAGTTTTCCTTGCCCTTATATGGGCCTACCGAGGATGTCGTGGTGGTTTGTGCAGCCCTTTGAGACACTAGTGATTTAGGGCTATATAAGTAAACATTGATTGATTGATTGATTTCCTTAAAAATGAAAGCTACACGTTTATCTGTTGGCTTTGCACGAGCCCTTACATTAGGTTGTTGTCATCCCGCCCCCAAAGGGACAGTGGTGCATCGCCCCATCATGCCGGGGGGTTGTCGTTTTAATGAGCATGATGTATGCATGAATTATGATACAAACAAATATGTAAACAATAGTGTTATGTCTTGTAAGGTAAGATGTCTACATGAATTATGATACAAACAAACAAGTAAACAATAATAATGAATGCAATTTATTGTAAGGAATGATGGATACATGAATTATGATACAAACAAGTAAACAATAATTGTTATTTTTTGTAAGGAATGATGTATACATGAATGATGATGATACAAACAAACAAGTAAACAATGTTTGCAAACACCAATGACATTGAATAGTCTCAAGAAACACTGCTTCATTTTCTATGCCCCTTTCAGTTAACTGGTGGTTCAATGTTACGCTTAGGTTTTAGCAGATTTTCCGTATTTTTCCAACAGGCAGCATTTGGTGACCTCAAACAACAACGTTATGGATTGATTCACACTGATTTTTAACCTTTTGAAGGGTACGAGAAAAACTTAATTTTATCTTGAAAGTCCTTAGAAAGTGCTTGAATTTGGTCATGGAAAAGGTGTACGAACCCTGATTAATTGAGCAAGATGAAGATACAGTAGTGTAACAACTGTTTTGTTTTTCTGTTGATGTTCAAAATTTCTGGTGTTTGTGAAGGCTACTCACCCACCGTATGTGTGATTGGTGGATAATGAGGAGATGTTGTGTTGGTGGTGTAGAGAGTAGGGGTGTGAGAAAAAATTGATTCGAATTTGAATCGCGATTCTCACATTGTGCGATTCAGAATCGATTCTCAATTTTAAAAAATATTTTTATTTTTATTTTTATTTTTTTATCAATCCAACAAAACAATACACAGCAAGATCATAACAATGCAATCCAATTCCAAAACTAAACCTTACCCAGCAACACTCAGAACTGCAATAAACAGCAATTAAGGAGACACAAACACGACACAGAACAAACCGAAAGTAGTGAAACGAAGGGACGGCGTGGCGCATTGGGAGAATGGCCGCGCGCAACCCGAAGGTCCCTGGTTCAATCCCCACCTAGTACCAACCTCGTCACGTCCGTTGTGTCCAGAGCAAGACACTTCACCCTTGCTCCTGATGGGTGCTGGTTAGCGCCTTGCATGGCAGCTCCCTCCATCAGTGTGTGAATGTGTGTGTGGATGGGTAAATGTGGAAGTAGTGTCAAAGCGCTTTGAGTACCTTGAAGGTAGAAAAGCGCTATACAAGTACAACCCATTTATTTAAACAAAAATGAATATTATCAACAACAGTATCAATATTAGTTATAATTTCAGCATAACAGTGATTAAAAATCTCTCATTGACATTAGCAGACATTTATAAAAATTAAAAAAAAGAACAATAGTGTCACAGAGTCTTACAATTGCATCGCATCTCATAAGCTTGACAACACACTGTGTCAAATGTTTTCACAAAGATAAAATAAGTCATATTTTTGGTTCGTTTAATAGTTCAAACAAATGTACATTATTGGAATCAGTTGATAAAACATTGTCGTTTACAATTATAAAAGCTATTTTTTAAAAATCTACTACTCTGCTAGCATGTCAGCAGACTGGGGTAGATCCTGCTGAAATCCTATGTATTGAATGAATACAGAATCGGAAAAATATCGTTTTTGAATTGAGAATCGCGTTGAATCAAAAAAATAAATTTATAATCGAACCGCGACCCTAAGAATCGATATTAAATCGAATTGTGGGACAACCAAAGATTCGCAGCCCTAGTAGAGAGCGACAAAACTGAGTACTCCTGTTGGTGTGTTAAGGCTGGCAATAATGTTGAAATTATCAAACTTTTTAGTGACACAAAATGCGGTACATTGAGAACCCATTACTTATTCACTTCACACTCACATGTAGGGTGTTAAACTGTTTGCCTCTGCCAGGATGCTGCATTACCTATAAAACATTGCTTGCACATTATCAGCTTCAAGCCTTTGTTGCAGGTGGTCAAGTCTGTAGCATTGAAATGAGGCACAGACAACACTTAGTTTTTTGGTTTGGTTACTATCTTTTACGTCAGCACTAGTGCCATTATGGAACTGAGTTTTGGTCCTAATTCCCACTTACTAATTACTCAATCTGTCAACATAAACAAGTATCAAACAATTATAGTTGTATATTATTTACAGCTGCTGCACAGCTTGAACTCTGGAGAATGGAAAAAAGAACCAGAGTCGAGCAAAGGGGCCCCTGCACTTCCCGTGGCCCAGAAAGGCGAAACCTATTTGGGTACACTACACAATGTCTCCAAGGCAGAAGCATATTAAAAAGTATTTGCTGACCAATTCACAATTACCCATTTACCTGCACTAATGGTAAATGGGTTATACTTGTATAGCGCTTTTCTCCCTCTAAAGCACTTTGACACTCCTTCCACATTCACACACACATACTCAAGGCTCCAATATTGGCATCAAATTAGAAATGAAAAAGTTGTATCATAAAACGCCTAATGTAAGTGCTTCTAAAAAATACCCTTCTGGCTAGTGGCTGCTAGGTCCATTTTTAACCTGGGTAATTTTGTTGGAGATTTTTTCCAAATTCCAGGTTATTGGAGTGAAAAAGCAAGGACCTGCCACCCTTAAGACACAAGCCTATAGGCCAACTAATGCACTGAGGGGGAAACACTAAACTTAGTCTACTCTCTTATTTCAATGTCTGGCTACACAGTATCTCGTTAACACAGTTAATTCTCTCACGTTCCTATCTCAGATCACGGAGTTGAGGGCACACATTTGCACATTAATGGCCAAGACAAGAGTAAAGGAACATAAATACCAAATGCCCTATGAAGTATAGGCCAGCCCATGCTGACCTATTAAAACAAAATGCTTTCTGTTGTTATTAAAACCCTAAATTAGGCGTGATTCTTAAATATTATTGGTATCTTTGTGACTTCTCAATTACACAATTAATTGGTAATTATGAAGACTGGTAAATTCAGCCAGTGCATCATTATACCTAGTAAAAGCCATGTGGATTCTGCCCGCATGAAGATAATTATTGTGCCAGTATCTGAGGAAGTGGTGGGTCCGAGTGTTAGCCGTTGCTGGCTGTTGCCATGGCACTTAGGCAAGAAGCCAGTCGCAAGCTTAATTCCTCAGTTGTATTCCTTTCCATGTCCCTCTGGTTTGGTAAGGTGGGGGGTGTCACGGGTTGATATAGTGGGCTGGCAGTGGCACAACCTGTTGGAACTGTTTTTGGCACAAACAATTAACTCCAATCTCCTAGGCTTAATAGAAGGCAGGCCTCCATATTGTATGAAGCGTTTTCCTTTCAGGTCATTACGACCTCTGACTTGATGGCACGCTTTTATACTTGGATAGGTTCGATCACTTTCAAAAAATAGGCATGACCTGACTCCATTCATACTGATATTTTGAAGCCAAGTATTGGACTACGAAAGGCAAAAAGTGAAATATTCAGTGTAAATTACTGAGATATGGATTTTAATATGCCGCACTGTATATGCACAATACTATATAATTGTCTGAAACAACCTGTACTGTATGTATCGTGGTGTGTTTGTCTGTACATCTAACAGTTAAGAACGATATGTTCTGTTTTCTCCAAGATGTATTTTTGAGATATGTACATCTAGGGGTGAAGGGTAAACATGGCCCATTGTGGCTTGTTGGCACGCTGCGCGTGCTTGCGTGTGTTTGTGTTTACACGTTGTAAAGAGGATCCGTGAGCACGATTTAGCGCGGCCTCTGACGATGTCTTGTACAATGAGGGCTGATGGGTGTGAAAGGCCCATTCCGCAGCAGTAACGAGGCTAATGAATTCAGAGACTAATCGATTGTCTCAGCTCTCTCTGGATTAGATGCAACCTTGCTGGAAGGGAGGAAGCAAAAATATGTGTGTGTGTTTCTGGAGTGTACAGATGGGGATAGGATAATGTGCGTGTTTATGAGGAAGGGGGTTCCTACACTTTTACTCTTGCAGCACATCTCGATCCCCGCTTCCACCCCCAGAGGAGGAGGGGACAGGAGGATCACCTCCAGCCTAAATGAGATTACAGCTCCTTCAGCTGCTTATCTGGGCTAATGCCAGCCACTGTGGGGCTGCTAGGAAGGCTGCGGCTGGGCCAGGGATGAGCCATACGAGCCAAAGTACATTGTGTGTACAGAATATCAGCAGTCGGCCGGTTCCCCCCTCTGTACCCATATTATCACCTTCTCCTTCCCTATCCTGTCCTCCACTCTGCTGCTCCACACCACAGGGCACTACAGCCCCAAGTAATCCCCCTGGAGGGAAGAAAGACAAAATACTTAAGAAGCAGTGCAAGAAGCAGTGAAGGAATAATGTTTAGAATAGAAAGTGCAGGTATGGGTGGCTGTAATCTTGCACACAAAGTTTGACTTTTGCATTTGAGAGGTTTGTTTGTGCTCTTTCAGGCGAGCACATCAACGCTGTGTCCAGCCGGGACCCACCTTGACCTGGACAACTACCAATGGCAGTGTGGTAAAGGAGCCCCACCTAGCGGTAGCAGCAGCTCTCTGGGCGCATTTCTTCCCCTTCCTCCGTAACCTACGCCTTTCTCAGACGCCTCCAACTCAGCTGGCAGATGCTGCTGCAGGTCAGGTGCACTATGATTGAAAGGAGAGTAGGCTAAAGGGAGGAAGAGATCAGGGAAGACTTAAGGCAAAATTATATTTTAATGATTTGTCAATTGATTTAATCATTTTAAATAAATCAAGGTATATTCTCTGATAGTATACAGAAAAAGAAGATAACTCATGGCTCATGCATGCACAAACTGAAACACGGTCTCCCTTATTATTCGGAATTATGATTCTATGTCCTCAGGCTTCACACTTCTGGCCTTGGAGCTGCCTGCCTCCGCTCCTCAGGACCTTCAACCTAATCCAGTTCAGTCAATCTTGCAATGCTTTGGCTGGGATGACATGGTTCACCCACTTCTTGTCACACGCTACCTACCACATCTGCTTCAAAACAGGTACATCTAATATTCAGGAGCTGCCACTGTGACTGTATAGCTTTAACACAAAGCTTGCGCTTTGTCTTCCTCCTGGTTGGGTAAAATATCTGTCAGAAACAGGAATGGGATAAAAACAACCTGTTGTTCGGCAGTCTGCAATTCATCATTTAATGTATTTTCAAACAAACTGCAAGTATTTAACCTTAATAGATGATTGCTGTGTCTTTTTTCAGTGAGCTGCTGTCCTCACTTACCAGAAACTGTAGTACCACTGTGTCAGCTTCTGCACAATGTCTGTCAGTGAGGGCCTGGTTCCGGTGTGTTCTACAGCAGCAACTTCACAAGTGCCCTGATGGATCTGATAGCAGAGCAGGTGATACCATTGTACACCATGAATGAGATCATGACTCCATTTATTATTTTGATTTGAGCATTCTCAATTTGCCCTGTGATTGACTGATAGCGGTCAATCGAGGATCGACCCCAGCTTCCAGAAACAGTTACCCCAAAGTGTTATAGAGCAAATTACCATGAATGAATTCATGAATTTTTGTATAACTGCAAAAATTTCCTGAACCATTAACTGGTCTTTAAATCTTAAAATAACTCTTGAAATTTGCATGTTATTGTAATCCATCAAGAGACGAATAAGACATTTGCAAAACAGCTGTATTCGCTCACTTAAAAAAGGCAGTTTAAAAGTCTCAACTCGTTCGGAAATGTCACATCTCCAACAGGCAGAGAAATCCATCCATTTTTTACCGCTTGTCCCTCTTGGGGTCACGGTGGTGGGAGGAGCCTATTCCAGCTGCATTCGGGCAGAAGGCGGTGTACACCCTGGACAAGTCGCCAGCTCATCACAGGGCCAACACAGATAGACAGACAACATTCACACACTAGGGTCAATGTAGTGTAGCCAACCAACCTTTCCCAGTAGCTGAATATTATACTACTGGTATATGGATTCCGTGCATCTAGGTTTTAGCCAGACGACATGTTTGCAAAAATTAAATCAGTCACTACACTTAAACCTCAACCAATATACCAGTATTGTTATGCCAGTAAGAATTTTAGGATGTATTACAATTTATGTTGGAGATTAACATATCAAACATTCAAGTTAATGTTAAAAGATGGTATTTTGTGTCTGGGTTACCCCTCAGACCGAGCTTTGGAGGACCAACTGTGTGAACTGACACGACTGGTGCTGAAGCTCCCTGAGGTTGAAAGTCTTCTGCAGAGAGCCAACCTCCTTACCTCAGGCACCAGGGCAGAGCCAGCTGCAGCCCTGGAGATGTTTGTAAAGGTAACACATTCGCACAGGTGGCAGATGTGATGTTGCCATAGCAACATGCAGGAGTGTTTGTGTGTTCTTAAAGATTGTTGGGCAAGCCACTGTTGGATTAAAGTTGTGCTGCAAGTGTCATGCTATTACGACAAACCGTACTCTACATTTGTGCCCTGTTAATGTGTGTGCGGGCGGACTGTATTGTAGGGATAGCTCTCATGTTTACTGACTTCTCTAAACTTCTATCTCACTATTTTTTCTGTGTCAGGCTGTAGGCATTGTGTACAGCAAACTGCAGGTGTTGTCTGAGCGCTCGGCCATGGTGACCAGAGCTCTGGACTACATGGGAGATATTCTCAAACATGTCAAACCCTCTCTGGTCAGCAAGAACCCTAACGCAATTCAGCTGGCCTATTGGGCCATTGGTAAGAGCCACAATTCAGAAAGTGTGCGTGTAAGTCTTGGTCTCAGACAGTCAGAGTTGCATACTTCTCTTTTCGGAGCCAGGTTGCATAGTGAAGCACTGGAGCCCCCTGCTGGTCACATCCAAAGCGCAGCAGTTGCTGTTCCGCATTGTGGACCGGCTGCTGCTCCCCCACAACTTCGCTCAGCAGGACAAAGCTCTGAGGGACAGCCTGCCGTTATATCTACAGGTTAGGTCAAATATGCAGTACATGCTCACATAAACAGAATGTTCAAAAGTCTTGATTAAGCCATGATCACAATAGAAAAAGGCAATCATCCTTAAAAGGATAGTGTGATCTTGCCTTAAACTACTTTTATTTTTCACATGGTGGACATTATTAAACATACAAAATATGTAAAGACTAGCTATACAGTACTTGTTTTAGAAGAAACAGCAATTTTTTTTACCAGTTAGTTTCATGCCGCTTTGAACCCCTGCAGGGCCTGTCAGTGGCATCCAGTGTGTCCCAGTCACAAGGAGCATACCTAAAGCAGCAGCTACGCTCCATCATCCGCAGATATCTTGACCATTTCCTTCCTGCCACACCTTCTTTGGGTACCATCGCTAATCACCCTGTGCTTCTTGGTGCATGTGAGCTGAGCCCAACCACACCTGGAGCCTCACTGAGGAGGACCATCCTGGAGGTGCTCTGGTAGGTTTCCAACGCTGTAAATAAGTCTGCTTAATATTTCATGTTTTAGTTCTTAATCCACTTTGAAATGTCTGGTCAAGACTCATAACCACAATCTTGCATTAACTTTGTTTTAATCTTATTTTTCCTCATCTCAGTGAGTACTTCCTTCGGTTCAAAGGTCATTCCCCTCCACCTCGCCTAGCATCAGTCTTGTTGTTCCTGTTGGAACTTCTAAGACGAAACAGTGACTCGGACCCCACCCTTCTCACACTGCCACTCCCCTCTCTGCTGCACTGTGTGATGCTGATTAATGAGCCACAGGGTACGTTCAAGACGACTCATAGTGACTGCTTCTAGTCTTTTTCTGGTGTCCCTTAAAAAAATATTGGTTGCTAGTATTTCCACTCTCTGGAAATAGTCTCCATGTATATTTTTAACACCATACATTTGGTTCATGTATGCTTTTTAAGGGCTATTCCACTGAATAGTTTCAATTTGCGTACCCAGAAAAATTTTAAGTCAGGTGTGTGATACATAGTTTTTTTATTCAAGCAAAGTGTCCATCCATCCATTTTTTACCGTTTGTTCCTTTTGGGGTCGCTGGAGCCTATCTCAGCTGTATTTTGGCGGTAGGCGGAGTTCACCCTGGACAAGTCGCCACTTCATCACAGGGCAATTAAATTTAATTAATTTACCGGTAGTTTAAAATATTTCGTAAACTACCTTGAATACTGGAAAAACAGCATTTGTTGCCTGCCCTCACTTCTTAGAAGTAGACTTTACCGTAAATTGTAATCATTTAAATCCTTAAAAATGTTTTAATGTTGTACTTCTTATCCCAACTCTTCTTTAAGTTGGGTTTTTTTTTTAAACAAAATTATTTCGTTAGAATTCACACCTTGGTATAGGGGCGGTATAGCTCGGTTGGTAGAGTGGCTGTGCCAGCAACTTGAGGGTTCCAGGTTCGAAACCCGCTTCCGCCATCCTAGTCACTGCCTTTGTGTCCTTGGGCAAGACACTTCACCCATTTGCTCCCAGTGCCACCCACACTGGTTTAAATGTAACTTAGATATTGGGTTTCACTATGTAAAGCGCTTTGAGTCACTAGAGAAAAAGCGCTATATAAATATAATTCACTTCACTTCACCTTAGTCGAGTCTTTTCTGTTACCCTAACACATAAAGTCACATTGACCACATGGAGTTGTATCATTCAGATCCCCTTGTACATATTACACACCACCTAGCTGTTTGATTGTAATATACATTATATTTTTATTACCAAATTTGGAGGTGTTGAAATCGCCATGTAAAATCACCACTGCTAATTTGTAGCATGGCTACAGCATATCTAATGTCAATCAGCATTGAGCCATCACATTTTGAAAAGTGTAACCTTACTTTATTTTCGAACACTTTCGATCAAACATTGTAGGGGTGGATGAAAACAAATTTTTGATTGATATTGTCATTACGATTAATTAATAATTAATTTAAAAACATTAATATATATATTGTACTACTAAAACTTAACTTTAAATATAGTTGAACAAAATTTGATTATAAATTAGTAACAAATAAACCCCAACAAGTCAAATAATAATAATAGCAATAACATTAAATTTTAAAAAACAAAAGCGATATAAAAAACAATAAAATCCAGTATTTACATTATAATTGTTTTGATTTCACTTTTTACACTTATTTTTTCCACCAAAGAATGTGTGCTTATCATGTATAACAAAACAATTTTTAATTAAATGCAAAAATCCTCACATTTATTGGTACAATTCATCTTTGGACAATTTTGACCAGTATTTTAGGTCAAAGCATAGTAATTTTGTAAATGTTATCAATACATGCTTTAAGTGCATTATGCTTGTGCAAAGTACTTTTTTGAAACTTTTATTTTGTTAGTGTAGTCAGACTGGATGTGGCGCAGCATGCTATTATTGTGGAGGGGGAAAGTGTGCTGAACTGTTGTTCAAACAGGCAACTCATTTGAGGCTGTTAAAAAAAAAAGAGAGCGCATCTCAAGTTGCGACCCCTGTTTGTACATCGATGTCACATCAATGACGTCATTGAGATGTGACATCGAGATGAGATGTGTAGTGGGTGTTTGGATTAATCTTGCTAGCTTGAGCTAGTTGATTCCCCACCCAGTGTTTCAGCTGATTTCGAGTTTGCAACCTTAAGTGACGGAACAAAGGCAGCGAAATGTATTATTGTTTGATTTTACGTGAACCGGTGTGTGGTAATACCGACAGAATTTGGTCGGTACCTATAAAAGTACTGAATTCAGTACCCATTCCTAATTGTAGTGAGGTTCTAGCATCATAATGTTCTTCTCTGTTTTCTGCAAAGTCCCAATTTGACTTATTTTATCCAGTAAGGAAGACGAGCACAGACGCACTCCAGCTTGTGGTGGAGCGTTGTGCAGCGGTGTCTGCAGAGGGACCATGCAAACACATGATCTCTGTCTTAAGGTAAGGCATAATACCAGCGTTGTAGTAAACACCAGTGCCAGTGTTTAAAAAGTAGAAAATATATTGTTTTGTAGTCTTTTTTTTTTTTTTACTTTTGCTTTTGTTTGTTTCTTTATTCTCCAAGGTCATTTGTGGAGGTAAATGAAAGCGTCTATGACAGGCAGGTCTACAGTGTTTTAGAGACGGTGGCTGTTTTAGACCCTCCTGTTGTTCAAGCTCTCATTCCCAACCTGTCTCTCAGCCTGAGAAACACAGAACACAAGAGAGGATTGGGCAAGAACGCCACCTTAAGGTGAACACGCATGTCAAAACAAACATTGTTGTTTTCTTTGATGTTACAACTAACGCTTGTTCTTCATCTTGCTGTTCAACAGGAGTGCTTATAAGAAACTGCTGTGCTTACTCGGGGAGAGCGGAAAGGCAGAAATATCAAGTTTAGAAGCAGACTGAAACCAAAGATGGTAAATCATCTTTTCATGTCTGCATTTGAACCGAAAAAATAAACGGGGGGAATACTGTGACATGTTGTCTTTACTTAGCATTTTTTTGTCAGCTGTGTCAGTGCAATTAAACAAGTTTTTGCATTGAATTGATTACTTTTAATTGCGCTGACATAGCAATGTTGTATTTAGTTTTTTGAATCAATGAGCTTAATTTGAAAATATAAATATTGCTGGCACATTCAGACAAAATGGTCTAATATTGTTCACATAATTTAGCTATAAACCACTGAAATAGTGATGGGTAAATGATGCATCAGCGAGTGTGAGTGTGTGTGCGTGCGTCGATTAATAGTAAACAAAAGTAGTATGAAACATGCAACTCTGGTTACCTTATTGGGGCTATAAAATAAACAATTATCCCAGCCCTTGGAATTTTCCCTGTTTGTAGTACTGTTTAGATGATGGCTATGCAACTTCTCTGCCTTCTTTTAGTAGGAGTTGTCACTTGGGGGCCGAAAAAAGTGCTCCCTTATAAACTTTTAAAAAAAAATTGTTTTAAAGTGACACACATCTAAGTATCAAGAAACACTGTATAACTCTGTTTCGTAATGCATTGAATGTTCAGTAGCATTTGACCCATCAACTGTGAACTGAAGTTGACATGCATATTAAGTGTACAACCAGGTTGACTAAGACTGTATCCAAAAGAATGCACGCAACTATTTTTAACAATAAAATGTTAAAATACTGAGAAAATGCATTTTAATGTAATAGGTCAAGTCAAGGCATGAGTGGTGAAGTGATATGGAGAGTTAGAGCCCTACTGAAATGAGATTTTCTTATTTAAACGGGGATAGCAGGTCCATTCTATGTGTCATACTTGATCATTTCGCGATATTGCCATATTTTTGCTGAAAGGATTTTGTAGAGAAGTTCGCCACCTTTGGTCGCCAATAATAAAGCCTTGCCTGTACCGGAAGTAGCAGACGATGTGCGCGTGATGTCACCAGTGTCAGGGCACCTCACATCCTCACATTGTTTATAATGTGACCCACCAGCAGTAAGAGCAATTCGGACCGAGAAAGCGACGATTTCCCCATAAATTTGAGCGAGGATATAAGATTTGTGGATAAGGAAAGTTAGAGTGAAGCAAAGGAGAAAAAAAGAAAAGGCGACAGCTCCAGGCGGCGGCAGTGGGACAGTTTCAAATGTAATTAGACACATTTACTAGGATGATTCTGGAAAATCCCTTATCTGCGTATTGTGTTAATAGTATTTTAGTGAGATTATAAAGTATTACCTGAAAGTCGGATGGCTGCGGTGAACGCCAGTGTCTCTGAGAGAAGCCGAGGAGCCAAGATCACAGCTGCCTTTTTGAGCTGCAGGATGAGGCCGCGTAATCCACTCAAGTCTCTGGTAAGAGCCGACTTAATATCACAATTTTCCCATCCAAAAACTTGCTGGTTGACGTAGAGAAACGTGTTCGTTGGACCGCTCTGTGTTAAAGCTTCACAACAAACAAGCACCGGCTGTGTTTCGGTGCTAAAGGTAGATGCAATCCACCGCTTTCTACCAACAGCATTCTTATTTGACGTCTCCATTATTAATTGAACAAATTGCAAAAGATTCAGCAACACAGATGTCCAAAATACTGTGTGATTGCGCGATGAAAAGAGACGACTTAGCCGTAACTGGTCCTGGGCTAATATGTCCCCTCCAACCAATAACGCCACAAACACGCATCATCATACGCGTCATCACTCCGCGACGTTTTCAACAGGAAACTCAGGGGGAAATTTTAAATTGTAATTTAGTAAATTAAACCGGCCGTATTGGCATGTGTTGCAATGTTAATATTTCATCATTGATATATAAACTATCAGACTGTGTGGTCGGTAGTAGTGGGTTTCAGTAGGCCTTTAGGTGCTGCTATCGCTTGGTTGGATTTCTGAATTCCAAAATTGAAGATGGTGATTCTGTTGGGGGGGAAAAGTTGTACCAAAAAGAAAGCATTTTATGTCTCATTACAAGTCATATCAGTCACTTGCAATGTGATTGCAGTTTGCTCCAAATCACCCAAAGTCTCACTCATTTCACTCAAGTCATTTTCCAGCCTTAATTTAACCGCAGTGCTTTGGTCTACTGTGCTGCTTTCTTCTTCACCCTCAATGCTTGCTGCAGAATTCATGCAGTGCTTCAATTTACTCTACGCTAATTTACTCTGCTGCTCAACGATCAAGAAAACAAACCCTCATTTTTATATTGCAATTTTGTTTATCATAATAAATTTGTTGAAAGTCACTTAAATATTTATTTTTGAAAAGTATCGCCTGAACACATTATGCATGTTTAACATCCAGAACTTGATCAAATATACACAAACTGCTGCCTTATTGAGATAGAAAACAAAAAATAAAAACGTTTAATTACGTTACATGCTGTAGTGATTAATTAGTCATGTTAAAAATATGTCTACAGTCGTCCCTCATATATCACAGCTAATTAGTTGCAGGCTTTAAAATAGTAAATTAATTTCTGCAAAGTAGGATTTTTTTAATTAGTAAACTATTTTCATGAAGTACAAAAAAAAAGAATTTGAAACATAAAAATAACTCCCATATAGTCTTTATAAAGTTTTTTTTCCATTTATAGTAATGCACTGTATAAACAATAGATTTTACAGTAAGAAAAAAACAGCTTTGTCACCAAACTGTCACTGTAAAATAAGAGTGGTACCATTTTTTTTCATTTCCAGTATTGCATAGTAAAAACAATAGTAGATTTTTACGTTAAACTGGCAACTCGGGGCTTAACTTTTCCACTGCAGAGTTGCCCGGCCCACTAAAATATTAATACTGAATTAGTAAACTTACTTAAGATTTTAATCATATTACATCGGACCTACTTAGGGTTAAACAGGTTAAACCTTGTCAAATAAAATGAAACCATGTGTTACTCACAAATATTATTATCAAGTCTTATGTCAGGCTGTAACAACAATAAATACTAATCAAATATAATGTAAAAGAAGGGATTCATAAAAACTAATGAAAAAATATTTTACCACTACAAAAATTATGCAGTGGTAAACTAAATAATTCGCAACTAAAGTAATAATAAATAATAATATACTGTATTTTTCTTTACTAAACTGTAAATAAAATTTAAGTGCAAATGAATATGCAACTTCACCACTTTAGTCATAGTTTATACGCTTAAGAAACCTCTCTATGACTTAAGCTCCAGACTTCTTTTGTTTGTTGGATATTGTCATTACTGCCGTAAGTGGTGTAAAAGTGTATTACAGCTGAGTACAAGTAAAGCCTTTATGTACCACAGCTGAGAAGAAGATGTTTTTTTGGTGGCCTAACAATTTAAGAAACACTGAATTAAATGAATGCACTGTAAAAATGACTGTAGATTTTACGGTGAAAAAACAGTTTAGTTGCCAGAATTTTACTGTAAAATAAATGCTATTTTTTTTTACATTTACAGTAATGCACGGCAAAATCAATACATTTTACAGTAAAACGTGCAATTAATTTGACTGTAAAAATAGAAGTCATATAGTTGTTTTCCTTTTAGAGTCATTTTGGCGTAAAACCACTACATTTGGCTGAACTGCAATTTTTTTACTGTATAATCCACATACATTTTTTTTGTCTTGTAGAGGCCTACTGTAGATTACAGTACTCAAAGGTAGCCTGGAGAATCTTCCAAACATCATTGCTGCTACAAGTCACTATCTTTTATCGATCACTACAACATTAGAATAGGAAACAAGACAATTACTGCAATGTAAAACATATGACATAAATAAAATGTAATTCAACACATATAGGCCAAAAAATAAGTAGTATATATTTTTTTCCAAAAATCAACAATACAGTGAACCCACAATTGAAGTGCGATGTGGCGAAGGACGACTGTCTTTACTGTTTTGTGTCTTTGGAATTATTTTTTTTTCTTGCCTTCATAATGTTATTATTCACCATAATATGGGAAAACAGAAGGTTTCAATAGGAGTGTTAATACTGTCATCAAGTTAAAGTTAAAACGTCAAATTTGCAAACGTTGAGTGTCCACGTGGAATATTCCTCCATCCCCTTTTAATGTTTGCATTGTGGTGACCGTCAGTGGTTAAACGGCACCAATCCTGTGATGAGGTACTTGGAGAGTCTGAAGGTTGGGACATGTGAAATATGGAGCCGGCAGGAAACATGTTGCAATCCCGTTTGAGGCAAATGGTAACGTTGGCCCATAGAAAACTTCTTCTTTGCCCTCCCGGCTTAGATCCAGCACCTGCAAAAAAATAAATGTTATGATGAAATAAAATTGCTAGAGTAACAGTTGAATGTGATATTAATCTTGATTTCCAGAGGATTCTTGCATATTTGCGACAAAGAGCCTATTTTCAACTAATGTCTTTGCATTCCTGTGCTGCTCCGGCAGTACTAGACAGAATAAATTGTTTTTAAATGAAAAATACATTTACGGGAAAATATTTAGGGTAGAAATAAATAATTAATTGTTAAAGACTACAGCTAGCACAATTAGATTGTAGATAGAGATGCGATTTATGGCTCTGAAGGAAGCTGGATCTTGAACTTGATCTTTTCAAAGAGCCGTTCAAAAGACTGGCTCGTTGTTATATATATATATATATATATATATATATATATATATATATATATAGAGTACATATCAGTAAAAAAAAAATCAAACCAGAATACAGTGACAAAAAAAATGTAGTTTAAACATGGCTGCAGAAAGCAAGCTAGTCTTGAAGGTGGTAGGGTCAGCAGTGTCACGGGTGTGTAGGTAAAGTGGGTTCCCAAGTACATCCAGAATACTCTTTTTATAAATAAAACTAAAATATAAAGTAGCACAATATACTAAACGTGAACGTAGATTGTACTACATAAACTTGGTTACTCAGCAAAACAATGAACGTTGAAACGTGGCTGGCTACAATTTCTTTTGACTTTTTTGTAGTCAGTGTGAGTTTGGTGGTGTGGACATGAGGGCAGCGTAGGAAATTTGCATTTTAAAACAGCTTGCAACTGCAAATCGGTTCGAGTCGTCAAAAACCCAGTTAAAAGACTCGACTAGTTTTGAAAGTGACGTCCCTGAATGCATTCTACAAGTCACAGTAGGGACCCAAAATCTACCAGTTCTCGGACGCCAAAAAGAAAGGCTAAAGTGAAATATGTAACTTCTATAACAGTGGTTCTCAAATGGGGATACGCGTACCCCTGGGGGTACTTGAAGGTATGCCAAGGGGTACGTGAGATTTTTAAAAATATTCTAAAAATAGCAACAATTAAAAAATCCTTTATAAATATATTTATTGAATAATACTTCAACAAAATATGAATGTAAGTTCATAAACTGTGAAAAGAAATGCAACAATGCAATATTCAGTGTTGACAGCTAGATTTTTTTGTGGACATGTTCCATAAATATTGATGTTAAAGATTTTTTTTTTTTTTTTGTGAAGAAATGTTTAGAATTAAGTTCATGAATCCAAATTGATCTCTTATTACAATCCCCAAAGAGGGCACTTTAAGTTGATGATTACGTACTTCTATGTGTAGAAATCTTTATTTATAATTGAATCACTTGTTTATTTTTCAACAAGTTTTTAGTTATTTTTATATATTTTTTTCCAAATATTTCAAGAAAGACCACTGTTATACTTCTTTATCTCTTTTTTTCAATGCTTTGCTCTGATTAGGGGGTACTTGAATTTAAAAAATGTGCACAAGGGGTACATCACTGAAAAAAGGTTGAGAACAACTGCTCTATAATAACAAGTTTCTGAGGAAGTTGAACATGTTTGATTCATCTCTCACCTGAATGCACGCTAAAGGCTCATTGGTCCAAATAGAGTATCCTCCAACCACGTAGATCCTGTCATCATGGACTGCTACTCCAGACTCGTTCTGACCTGAGGAGGAGAGCCGAACACAATGCGTCATGGAGCCGAGTGGAGGACACGCTGACAGTCTCAACTCCCACAGGAGACTCAGCGAGAGACAAACACACGGAGACAGAGAGCAGGTGGGTGGAAAGTCTTTGGAGAGCCAAGTCTTGAACTTTTGCAGACGTGATATAAAGAACATCCAAGAGTTGTCTCGTACAAGAGAAGTCACAAAGGAGCAAAAAACTAAACTTTTTTTTGTGTTAGGAGCTTTTATAAAAGTAAATAAAAGCTTGCTAGTATAGTTTCACGCCTAAGACACTGCATCAACAAACATGCTCTCTAAGAATAACAGTCCTGTTGTCATCTGCATAAAACTCAAAGTACAAAGTTATTCTTTTTCATTTTGTTTACAATGATATCTTGCCACAATCCTGTTTTCTATACCGCCTATCCTCAGGGTCACAGGTGGGCTAGAGCCTATCCCAGCTGACTTTGATGATCCCATCGTCTAATTAGCATATTTGACCATAACGCATGTTCAAGCCATTTGTGTGGCTGCTGTCAGAGACAAAAGGTGTCTCGCCAAAAAAAGGTTAAAAAAAAAAACTATTTTGTTTTTACTTTTCTTTGTGGTAATACAAGTAGAAAAAGTCATCACTAGATTTGTTGCTGGTCACTTATTTATTTTTTAACATTTTGTAGCATGGTTCTTCAATGTTTTCCAGACCAAAGACCCCCAACAGTTGCAGCCGAAACCCTCCGGTACGGAAATAAACACACTGGTCTGGCTATGAGAATAACAAATTACAACTTGTTATTGTGGTATAGAATAGGATAGGATAGATCTTTATTGTCATTGCACAAGTATAACGAAATTTCATTTTCGGCACAGTCCCGCTAAGAACAGACATACGTTACAGGACGAAACCGCCAATGGATCAGCCACTTACGGCGCTCCTTAAAAAGGTGACAAAAGGGTGACATTGAGAGAGGGTGGGGAGTAAAACAAATATCAGTCTAAGGCTAGACCCTCAGGAGGGGTCCAGACTGAGTCCAAGGAAAAAAACCTCACATAGGATGGCACACATTAAACATGGTACGTATATCACACCAACTTGCAACAGAGGGAGGGGTGGGTTTGAGGAGACCCACTGCCGCTATATAGCGCTGCTCAGCCATCCACAGCCCCAGAGGAATTAAGCGGTGGTGAAGGCGTTGATTCGAGGGTGGGAGTCGTGTGTGCATATATACCCAATTAACTTGGGAGAGATGATGAAATGTTTTTATATGGACTGAGGAGGATCGCACAGTTCAACCACAGGTGTTGTTGACAAAAAGGAAGGTCAAAAGCGTGATATTCAAATAATATATTATAGCACCACATAATTGCTTGCTGGTAACTAGTGTGCTAATTGCTAACTGCCAACTAGTGTGCTAATTGCTAGCTGGCAACTAATGTGCTTATCGTTAGCTGGTAACTGACATGCTAATCACTAGATGACAATTGATGCGATAATCGCTAGTTGGCAATTATTAGTGTGCTAATTGCTATCTGGCAATTGGTGTGCTAATTGTTACCTGGCAACTGGCCATTAATCGCGAGCTTGCAACTAGCGCGCTAATCACTCGCTGGGAACTAAAGTGCTAATCACCAGCTATCCTAAATGCTAACCTGGATATGATAATATAATTGTTAATATTTTAATTTTAAACCTGCAAAGGACCTTGGGTAGGGTGGCCATGCCATTGCCATTTCTAAACTAAACTACAGTGTGTTGGATCATTGTTCATGTGTATTTAAAGATGTTTAAATTTGTGGAAAAACTACATGGGCGAAATAGAAAATATATTTTTTAAATCCACAACCCCCTGTTGGAGACCTTTGATATAAAGGAGCATAAAAACTAGGGGTGCCAAAAAAAATAGATTTTTAAATGAAATGCTTTTCTCCTGTGTAACGATTCTTAGTTAAAAATAAAATTAAAATGTATGTTAGGTCAGGAAAAAACACAAGAGGCTATTTCATCCCTACAAGCATTTTTCACAGGTTTCCCCGCTCTTCAGGGGAGTTTAAACTAAGTTTACTTTTCCTTTTTCAGTTTAAACTCCCCTGAAGAGCACAGAAACCTGAGAAACGGGCTTGTCGCGATGAAATAGCCTCTGTGTTTTTTCCTGACCTAACATATATTCCGCTCTACCCCAGTATTGAGCACTGTATAACGGATAAACCACAGTAACCTCGACTATAATCTAAAATATATTCATTTATTTAATTGTTCTGCGCCACGCCAAAAAATCTGTCCCGTCCAGCCACTTTAGTAAATGTTTGGGTAGAATTTTACCAGAGCTGTTTATCTATTTCATGGAAGAATGTAGTTATTCATAGAACTGGCACCCAATAATATTTAAAAAGTATTGATTTTGTATTGAGCATCTATTCTAAATGTAATTGTTACCCCCAAGGATCGAATCGAATTGAATCGAATCAAATTTCTAAAGATTTACAGCTCGGGTAAATACTCACTAATTATAGTGGCACACTCGCTAAGTTGGCAACACAGATTCCTCCTGCAACGTCTTATTCTTTGGTAGACCAGATGTGTTAAAAGAACAGTTACAATACAATCTACCTTTTGGATTATATCGACAAGCTCCCATCCCGTTTTAAGAGAAAACATATCTATGGCAGATCACAAAAGATAAATGACTATGTGAAACATTGCTACTAGATAACATAAAGAGGGGCTTGCTGGAGGAACAAATGTGTCCAAAAAGTTTTTTGGCATATTGTAAAAACACAATAAACTCTTCAATAATGGAATATATAATTCGACATTTGCTTTGTCACATATACCACAAAGCTAAGATGTTTATTTTTTCTGACAGCTACATTGGATTGGTTTTTCATATTTAATGTGCAAACCCCAAAACCAGTGAAGTTAGAACTTTGTGTAAATCATTAATAAAAACAGAATACAATGATTTGGAAATCCTTTTCAACCTATTTTCAATTCCATGGACTGCAAAGACAAGATATTTAACGTTCGTACTGGAATACTTTATATTTTGCAAATATTAGCTCATTTGTAATTTGATGCCTGCAACATGTTTAAAAAAATCTGGCACAGGTGGTGAAAAAGACTGAGAAAGTTGAGGAATGGTCATCAAACACTTATTTGGAACATCCCACAGGTGAACAGGCTAATTGGGAACGGGTGGATGCCATGATTGGGTATAAAAGCAGCTTCCATGAAATGCTCAGTCATTCACAAACAAGGATGGGGCGAGGGTCACCACTTTGTGAACAAATTAGTAAGTTTAAGAACGTAATTTCTCAAAGAGCTATTGCAAGGAATTTAGGGATTTCATTTCGATCCCTCAGGCAGTACTGCATCAAAAAGCGACATCAGTGTGTAAAGGATATCATTACACATCAGAAAACCACTTTCAGTAACTACAGTTTGTCACTACATCTGTAAGTGCAAGTTAAAACTCTACTATGCAAAGCGAAAGCCATTTATCCACAACACCCAGAAACTCAGTCGGCTGGGCCCGAGCTCATCTAAGATGGACTGATGCAAAGTGGAAAAGTGATCTGTGGTCTGATGAGTCCTCATTTCAAATTGTTTTTGGAAACTTTGGACGTCGTGTCCTCAGGACCAAAGAGGAAAAGAACCATCCGGATTGTTATAGGTGCAAAGTTCAAAAGCCAGCATCTGTGATGGTATTGGGGTGTATTAGTGTCCAAGGCTTTTGTAACTTACACATCTGTGAAGACACCATCAATACTGAAGGGTCTATACAGGTTTTGGAGCAACATATGTTGCCATCATGGACACCACTGCTTATTTCAGCAAGACAATGCCAAGCCACATGGTACAACAGTGTGGCCTAACAGTAAAAGAGTGCAGGTTCTAGACTGGCCTGCCTGTAGTCCAGACCTGTCTCCCATTGAAAATGTGTGGCACATTATGATACCACAATGGAGACCCCGGACTGTTCAAAAACTTAAGCTGTACATCAAGCAAGAATGGGAAAGAATTCTACCTGAAAAGCTTCAAAAATTGGTCTCCTCAGTTCCCAAACGTTTACTGAATGTTGTTAAATGGAAAGGCCATGTAACACAGTGGTAAAAATGCCCCTTTGTCAACTTATTTTGCTGCCATTGAATTGTAAGTTAGTGATTATTTGCACAAAAAAAAATTGTTTCTCAGTTCGAACATTAAATATCTTGTCTTTGCAGTCTATTCAATTGAATATACGTTGAAAATGATGAGCAAATCATTGTATTTTGGGTTTGTTTAGGAATTACACAACGTGCCAACTTCACTGGTTTTGGGTTTTGTAAAACATGAGTCCAAGTGAACCCCACTCCAAAGTTTGGACACAATGCCTTTAAAAAAAAAAAATGTCAGTCAACAGCAGCAATAAAGGAACCGGCTTCCCTGCCCCAATAGTTTGGAAGAAGGAGGGTACAAGTTCACTTGTGAGCATCCTCCACTGTCCTCACAGTGGGGCGGTATAGCTCGGTTGGTAGAGCGGCCGTGCCAGCAACTTGAGGGTTGCAGGTTCGATTCCCGCTTCTGCCAACCTAGTCACTGCCGTTGTGTCCTTGGGCAAGACCCTTTACCCATCTGCTCCCAGTGCCACCCACACTGGTTTATATGTAAAAAATTAGATATTGGGTTTCACTTTGTAAAGCGCTTTGAGTCACTCGAGAAAAAGCGCTATATAAATATAATTCACTTCACTTCACTCACCTGTGAGGAGGCTGAAGGAGCACCGTGTCCACTGGTCCACATCCAGGTTGTAGGAGTCGATGTGTCGCACCAAGATCCGGTCGTTATTGTAGTCCAGGTCGTTCCCACCGAGGACGTAGAGCTTCCTTCTCACCGCAGCCATGACATGGTAGACCCGCCGCTGCAACATGGGACTGCGGGCTAACCACTGGTCCTGGAAAGGAGGGAGTGAACCATTAGTTAAGGATGCAAGATAAAGTACGAAGAGAGAGGCAGTTGAATAGGAAAATTATTATTTAAAGGGGAACATTATCACCAGACCTATGTAAGCGTCAATATATACCTTGATGTTGCAGAAAAAAGACCATATGGTTTTTTTGACCGACTTCCGAACTCTAAAAGGGTGAATTTGGCGATTTAAACGCCTTTCAATTGTTCGCCTGTCGGAGCAATGACCTTTCACCCGTGAAGCGACCCGCTATTTTGTCAAACACATTACACACACCAAGTCAAATCAGCTCTGTTATTTTCCGTTTTTTCGACTGTTTTCCGGTACCTTGGAGACATCATGCCTCGTCGGTGTGTTGTCGGAGGGTGTAACAACACGAACAGAGACGGATTCAAGTTGCAACAGTGGTCAAAAGATGCGAAAGTCCTTCGTTTGTTCCGACACTGTACCGACGATAGCGATGCTACGACCGACATGGCACAGAGATGATGGCAAGAATGTGTGGATATCCTGCGACGCTCAAAGCAGATGCATTTCCAACAATAAAGTCAACGAAATCACAAAGGTGAGTTTTGTTAATGTTATTGACTAATGCTGAGTGTGCTAATCAGACATATTTGGTCACGGCATGACTGCAAGCTAATCGATGCTAACATGCTATTTAGGCTAGCTGTATGTACATATTGCATCATTATGCCTCATTTGTAGCTATATTTGCATCCAGCCTTTCCCTCCACCCACATTTAATGCCAAACAAACACATACCAATCGTTGGTTGGAAGGCGATCGCCGAATTCGTCCCCGCTTTCTCCCATGTCGCTGGCCGTCGTGTCGTTTTCGTCGGTTTCGCTTGCATACGGTTCAAAGCGATATGGCTCAATAGCTTCAGTTTCTTCTTCAATCTGTTGAATCGCTTAAGCCGCTGAAATCCGAGTCTGAATCCGAGCTAATGTCGCTATACCGTTCTGTTCTATCCGCCATGTTTGTTTGTGGTGGCTTCACGCAGTGACGTCACAGGAAAATGGACGGGTGGATATAACGATGGTTAAAATCAGGCACTTTGAAGCCGTTTTTCGGGATATTGCGTGATGGGTAAAATTTTGAAAAAAACTCTGAAAAATAAAATAAGCCACTGGGAACTGATTTTTATTGGTTTCAACCCTTCAGAAATTGTGATAATGTTCCCCTTTAAGCTATGCAGTGAGTAACTGATATATAGTGGATAAATACCGTGACAGTGGGGCTCCACTTTGTACTAATGACTTCCCTCCCTGTTTCTGATCATATGTTTCAAACACTCCATTTTACAAAAACACACACACACACACACGCACACACACTCACTCCCTGCTCATTTCACTAAGTGTGTTAAAGCTTATTTTGTGTGAAAGAATGTGTGTGTGTGTGAGGCAGGGCTTGATTGAGGAACAGAATGAGAGAGTGCGTGTGTGTCTGCCGGGAGCTGACGGGTGGCCATCTGTTGAGGGTAGAGTGGGTGGGGGGTTGCTGTTGCTCTGGCAGGTGAATGTAAATTCCTGGTGAATACAAATGAGCCTCGGTCTCTCTCGTGCATCCCTTCCCTCAATTGCAGGGCCAACGTGTACCAGCACAGACACATATGGATGCACGCAGCAGACGTGCAAATACATGCCACATACCTCCACCTTCTCTGCAGCCTGGCTTAGACAGTGCGCCCGTTAACAGCTGGCTCATATGCATACACAAACACACACGCAGCTCACTTCATTACGCTGTAATTGGATATGTGTGAATATCGCATGCTTGAATTCAGTATTAGATTTCACCACGAGCGAAATATTTTATGTATAAAGTGTTTTTCTGTAGTGCTTTTACAGCAGGCATGGGCAATTATTTTGGCTCGGAGGGACAAATTTAGAGAAGAAAATGTGTCTGGGAGCCGGTATACAGTCATGGTCAAAAGTTTACATACACTTGTAAAGGATATATTGTCATGGCTGTCTTGAGTTTCCAATAATTTCTACAACTCTTATGTTTTTGTGATAGAGTGTTTGGAGCCCATACGTGTTGACATCACATGGACTAAGATAAAACCTTCTGGAGGATAGTTCTGTGGTCAGATAAAACAAAAATGTAGATGTTTGGCCACACTACCCAGCAATATGTTTGGAGGAGTAAATCCCAGGAACACCACACCTACCGTCAAGCATGGTAGTGGTAGAATTATGCTCAGGTCCTGTTTTGCTGTCAATGTAACTGGTGCTTTACAGAGAGTAAATAGGACAATGAAAAAGGATTACCTCCAAATTCTTCAGGATAACCTAAAATCATCAGCCCGGAGGTTGGGTCTTGGGGGCAGTTGGGTGTTCCAACAGGACAATGACCCCAAACACACGTCAAAAGTGGTAAAGGAATAACTAAATTAGGCTAAAATTAAGGTTTTAGAATGGCCCTCCTAATGTCCTGACGTAAACGTGTGGACAAAGCTGAAGAAACAAGTCCATGTCAGAAAACCAACAATTTTTAGCTGAACTGCACCAATTTTGTCAAGAGGAGTAGTTAAAAATCCAACCAGAAGCTTGTAATGGCTACCAAAAGTGCCTTATTGCAGTGAAACTTGCAAAGAGACATGTAAGCAAATATTAACATTGCTGTACGTATACTTTAGACCCAGCCGATTTTCAGTAGACCCATAATAAATTCATAAAAAAAAAAAAACTTCATGAATGTTTTTGTGACCAACAATCACTCCATCACAAAAAAATAAGAGTTGTTGAAATTATTGGAAACTCAAGACTGTATTACTGTATATTCTTTACAAGTGTATGTAAACTTTTGACCAGGACTGTATGTATTTTTTGGAACACTAATACAAAACCTCACAATAATGTCTGATTGAATGCTAAAAATGTTATGACAGACCGCTTTAAAAAACGGAATGGCATTGTAAAAATTTTTTACTGAGTGAGACACCCAGAATGTGGGATTTACAATATCAACTATGAACGATAAAACACTGAATATTGACAACATATGGACGTCACATACCTTCTCGATCGACATATTTTAAAATCAGGCGAAATGCAACAAAAATGCAACCAACACAGCAAAATATAAACGCAAAGGGTAAAAAAAACCCACCTACAATCTGATACATCGCTAAGCTTTAGAACTTTGTTGTAAATATCTCCTTCTGCGTCTGTCCCTGACACGCGCATTTCAGGCTGGCCGCTTTGGAAACACTCATTTGAAACGCTCTTCACCCACACTGCTTGGTGCCTCGTCTGAGCTGCTGTGATTTAAGATGACCATACTAACTAGTATATCATGCAAAAGCGCGGATTCAAACCATTTAAATACTTTTCATAGTTCGAGACTTACGGTCATTTCAAAACATCACTGCATAATGGCAGCTACAGTTTCGATCGGAAATATCTAAAAAATATTATGGGAATGTCCAGCGGGCCAGATTGAAAAGCTAAACGGGCCTTAATTTGCTCAGGTCTGTTTAACAGGGTACACCAAGTTAGCTAATAAGAGTGAGATGAAGTTGTGTGAAAAATAACTTATCGTTTTAGCCAACGTCAGCCAGCTAAACTTTGTCTACATCAATTCAAGTACGATTTAACTCAGCATCAATTTGCAATGCCAAAAAAAAAGGCACTTTAACAAACTGACTGACAGGCACCAATGAGGAGGTATCACCAGATCAAAGATACAATATATTAGATAGCTAACATTTTAAGATTTAATCAAAAATATAATTCTACACATTGAGTCTAGTAGAGTGCTGAAAATGCCCCAAGAGTTAATCAATAGTCAATGTACAGCTTTTTTTAAACATCACAAAACGATGGAATATATATATTTTGTGTTTTGTTGTTTGTTTTCATTGCTGCCATTTTAACAGTTTTTTAAATGGCAGCAATGACAACATTGTACAAGCCCCGTTTCTATATGAGTTGGGAAATTGTGTTAGATGTAAATATAAACGGAATACAATGATTTGCAAATCCATTTCAACCCATATTCATTTGAATGCACTACAAAGACAAGATATTTGATGTTGAAACTCATAAACTCTTTTTTTTTTTTTGCAAATAATAATTAACATAGAATTTCATGGCTGCAACATGTGCCAAAGTAGTTGGGAAAAGGCATGTTCACCAGTGTGTTACATCAACTTGTCTTTTAACAACACTCAATAAACGTTTGGGAACTGAGGAAACTAATTATTGAAGCTTTGAAAGTGGAATTCTTTCCCATTCTTGTTTTGTGTAGAGCTTCAGTCGTTCAACAGTCCGGGGTCTTCGCTGTCGTATTTTACGCTTCCTAATACGCCACACATTTTCGATGGAAGACAGGTCTGGACTGCAGGTGGGCCAGGAAAGTACCCGCACTCTTTTTTTATGAAGCCACGCTGTTGTAACACGTGCTGAATGTGGCTTGGCATTGTCTTGCTGAAATAAGCGGGGGAATCCATGAAAAAGACGGCAATTCAATGGCAGCATATGTTGTTCCAAAAGCTGTGTGTACCTTTCAACATTAACGGTGCCTTCACAGATGTGTAAGTTACCCATGCCTTGGGCACTAATGCACCCCCATACCATCCCAGATGCTGGCTTTTGAACTTTGCGTCGATAACAGTCTGGATGGTTCGCTTCCCCTTTGGTCCGGATGACACGATATCGAATATTTCTAAAAACAATTTGAAATGTGGACTCGTCAGACCACAGAAGACTTTTCCACTTTGCATCAGTCCATCTTAGATGATCTCAGGCCCAGAAAAGCCGGCGGCGTTTCTGGGTGTTGTTGATAAATGGCTTTCGCTTTGCATAGTAGAGCTTTAACTTGCACTTACAGATGTAGCGACCAACTGTATTTAGTGACGGTGGTTTTCTAAAGTGTTCCTGAGCCCATGTGGTGATATCCTTTAGAGATTGATGTTGGTTTTTTATACAGTGCCGTCTGAGGGATCGAAGGTCACGGTCATTCAATGTTGGTTTCCGGCCATGCCGCTTACGTGGAGTGATTTCTCCAGATTCTCTGAACCTTTTGATGATATTATGGACCATAGATGTTGAAATCCCTAAATTTCTTGCAATTGTACTTTGAGAAACGTTGTTCTTAAACTGTTTGACTATTTGCTCACACAGTTGTGGACAAAGGGGTGTACCTCGCCCCATCCTTTCATGTGAAAGACTGAGCATTTTTTGGGAAATTGTTTTTATACCCAATCATGGCAACCACCTGTACCCAATTAGCCTGCACACCTGTGGGATGTTCCAAATAAGTGTTTGATGAGCATTCCTCAGCTTTATCAGTATTTATTGCCACCTTTCCCAACTTATTTGTCATGTGTTGCTGGCATCAAATTCTTAAATTAATGATTATTTGCACACACAAAAAACTTTAATACCGTTTTTCCATTCACAGTAATACACTGTGAAAACAACTACAGTAAATTTTACGGTAAAAAAACTGGCAGTTCAGTCACCAGGATTTCAAATATGTAGTCTTCAGCATATTCAACTGAATATGGGTTGAACATGATTTGCAAATCATTGTATTCTGTTTATATTTACATCTAACACAATTTCCCAACTCATATGGAAACAGGGTTTGTACTAGTTATTTTTGTAACACCTGAATGAGCAGCCCAGTTACAACATAAATAAATATTTATGAATGAATTGGTCATCTTTGTTGTTAGTGCACATGCTTAAAATAACTTAAGCTGCATTTAGAAGAAGATAAAACAAATAGAGCCATTAAATATGTGTAGGCTTTATTTTCTGATTAGTCGATTAATCGTTAAGATAATCGTTGACTAATCCACCATCAAAATAATGGGTAGTTGCACCCTATCCAGAATAAGATTTTTTGTAATCGTACTACCTGTCATAAGCATAAATATGATTTTAAATATGCAAAGTTTTCCTTATTTTCAGGGTGTAAAGTAAAGATTAGCTGATATTCATAGCAATTTCATCAGTGGACAATACCAATTATACATAAATCATAATTTATATGATTATACTGTTCGAGCATCTTCTGGGAGTTAAGCTTCCCCATCTTTAAAACTAGTTACGCCTCGTTTGTCATTTTAATCAAGGGGCCTTGAAAGCACCACATTTATGTGTACTGAAAGTGAACTTGTACATAAGTTTCTGCAACAGTTACCTGCCACTGCCAGATAGAAGAAAGGTAAACATATAATAAATCTATCGCCTCATCCTTGTTCCAAAATGTTGGTGCCGTGTGTGAATGCTTCAAAATGAACTAATGCTGCTATCCGACTGGGAAAAAACATTTTGTACTTTTGACAGGAGGGTTTAGGTAGTTGACATCCTTAATTTGTTTCAAGCAACCTTACTATTGAACTTTCACGGCTATATTAATTATATATTAACATTTATGACGTCACTGTTATAAAGTACGTATATAAACAACAGGAAAAAAATATTCAAACTTTCCAAAAAACGGTGAGCTAAAACCGTGGCAACAAGTCTAGGGTCCTCCGCATCTTGCTCAAAGTCAGCTGGGATAGGCTCCAGCTTACTAGAACCCCTAATGAGGATAATTAATATACAAAATGGATGGATGTTGGCTTACATGCTATTTTTGGTGATTGGTGGAAAACCTGTACCATTGATTCAAATGAAGTTAGAAATAGCATAAACATTGTAGGTAGAGTACACTGTTTATGTCAGATATTTACCTGCTCGGGCTCGTACACCATCAGACGATTCTGGTACTGAGCTGTGTTTGTCACGCCACCTGTTAAAAATAGCAGCGAGTAAACAGCTTCTAGGCAAAGAATGTAGAAATGTGTTATGGAAATATTATGTGGACAAAAGTACTGGAGTTACTGGGAGAGGGTTCACAATGTAGTATTTGCTTTAATTTAGTTTGATGAGCTTTTGGTCAGAGGTCTGTACAAGTTCCTAAATTATTACTAATGCAACAATGCCTTTATGGACCTATGGTTGTGCATTAGGTAGAGTTATGCTGGAACAACAAACTATGGAATTTCCATAAAAGGTTTTTATTATAAGTCTAAGGAATTTTGGAAATATACAAACTGGGACTTTCCAAAGAAAGTTTTTAATAAAAATTTAATTTAACATTTTAAACTATTTTAGCCCTGAGTGCATTCCTGGTCCTGAGGGATACACAGTGGGAGTTAGAAATTCAACTGAATTTGCATAAATTGTGGTTATAATTGGGGTTATACTGCAATATGTTACTTTTTTTTAATAATGTTTAAATGTATTGTTATGGGCGAACCTAATTTTCTAGTTTGTTCCTATGAACAAAAACACGGTAAGTAAGGTTATTCCAAGTTGCATGACATGTTTGGCTCAAACCGAAACCCCTTCGTTTTTGGTTTAGTCTACATTGTTGTTCTTTTTAACACCCTAAAACACTGATAACATTTCTAATAATTCACTATTACCTTTAATCAATTGTTACAAAAATCCATCCTACAAAATAAAACTTAAAATGTTCTTTCCAAAGATATGACCCTTGAATTGTTTTAAACTAAAATATAACTGTACTTTCTTTGTGAGCACTAAATGATTATAGTTGTATCTCCTCATCCCGGTATTTCTAATATCAGCATATATTCTGCATATTAATTTGTATCACGCCTTCCTTTGTGCACAACCTTGGTAGATCTCTTTTCTGCTCGCCATGTCTACAACATGAACGTGCGTACATGTAAGCGTATAATTATAGCTACTCATGCAGGCTCCAAACTGATTAGTAACACAAAATACGAAGAACAAACATTTAAGCCGAACAACACGTGCACTTTATTTTCATAAACTGCTCCTAAGGAAGTATTATTGTAGCAAAACTATTTCCAAATGCATATCTCAATCTGTGCGTCTGTAATCCGATTTATACTCTGTACTTGTGTGTGTAATGAGCTCGGTGTGTGCTTGTTTTCATTTGTGTGTTCGTATTTCACTTTGTGTGTGCGTAAAGAAACCTATGTGTTTGTGTGAAGCAGGAACCCTAATTGGCTGTCTTTTAACACGTTACTTTTACAACAACGTGTTTGTCTATGCAGTCACCTGAACGTGTAAAAACGCTTGTCTGTCTTTCCTTTCCCTGCACTCACCACTAGTTGGCGCCTTAAACCCACTCATGTTATTTTGTGTTGAATAACGTGTTCACTTTAGACTCTGAGTGACACACACGCTGATAACATTACTGATAACTTTTTTGAAGTAGACATAAACACTTCTGACAACTAAGTCAGAGCTAAAACAATAACTTTTACCTACATCAAGTGATCGAGAGAGTTTAATGTTGTTGGCTTCAACAAAGATTAACATGAGTGGGTACAAGGTAGGGCTGCGAATCTTTGGGTGTCCCACGATTCGATTTAATATCAACTCTTGGGGTCACGATTCGATTCAAAATCGATTTTTTTTTTTTTCAATTCAACACGATTCTCAATTCAAAAACAATTTTTTTCCCGATTTAAAAGGATTCTCTATTCATTCAATACATAGGATTTCAGCAGGATCTACCCCAGTCTGCTGACATGCAAGCAGAGTAGTACATTTTGTAAAAAGCTTTTATAATTGTAAAGGACAATGTTTTATCAACTGATTGCAATCATGTAAATTAGTTTTAAGTATTAATCGAACCAAAAATATGACTTATTTTATCTTTGTGAAAACATTGGACACAGTGTGTTGTCAAGCTTATGAGATGCGATACAAGTGTTTGCCACTGTGACAGTATTATTCTTTTTTATATTTATAAATGTCTAATGATAATGTCAATGAGGGATTTTTAATCACTGCTATGCTGAAATTATAACTAATATTGATACTGTTGTTGATAATATTCATTTTTGTTTCACTACTTTTGGTTTGTTCTGTGTGGTGTTTGTGTCTCCTCTCAATTGCTCTGTTTATTGCAGTTCTCAGTGTTGCTGGGTCAGGTTCGGTTTTGGAATTGGATTGCATTGTTATGGTATTGCTGTGTATTGTTTTGTTGGATTGATAAAAAAAAAAAAAAAATAAACGATTTTTTTTAAAAATGAGAATCGATTCTGAATCGCACAACGTGAGAATTGCGATTCAAATTCGAATCGATTTTTTCCCCACGCCCCTAGTACAAGGCGTCTACAAGTATTGAGTAGAAGGACGAGGAAAGGTGAAGTAACAGACAGACAAGTCTTTTTACACGTTCGGATTACTGCACGGCAGATTTGTCGCAAAACGCATATGTAAAAAGACAATCAGGGTTCCTGCTTCACACAAATTTAAACACAAAGACAAACTTTTTTTTTTTTTTAAACACACAAATCGGAATACAGACAGACATACAGTACAGGCCAAAAGTTTGGACAAATCCTTCTCATTCAATGCTTTTTCATTATTTTCATGACTACAGTATTTACATTGTAGTTTGTCACTGAAGGCATCAAAACTATGAATGAACACACGTGGAGTTATGTACTTGACAAAAAAAGGTGAAATAACTGAAAACATGTTTTATATTCTATCCATCCATCCATCCATTTTCTACCGCTTATCCCTTTTGGGGTGGCGGGGGGTCGCTGGTGCCTATGTCATATTGTAGTTTCTTCAAAACAGTCACCCTTTCCTCTGATTACTGCTTTGCACACTCTTGGCATTCTCTAGATGAGCTTCAAACACACCTGTGAAGTAGGGCTGGGCGATATATCGATATATACGATATATCGCGGGTTTGTCTCTGTGCGATATAGAAAATGACTATATCGTAATATTCGAGTATGTGTTATCACGCACTTGCTTTTAGCTGCGGGCATTCAGGCTCTTCTCACTCTTTCCTGTCCCTCCTCACAGACAAGCAGGCGCACATTCTTACATACGTCACAAACTGTCACGTCATACGTCACATACGTGTCCGCCCTCGCAGAGCAGAGAGGTAGCGCCGTGGCTAACGTTAGCTGCTAACGTAGCCGTACGAGAGAAGGTGCGGATCTGGTAACAAATGAAGGAAGACTTAATTCCCAATAAAAACAACAGGGTTTCCATTGTCCGGCGGTGGTTCGGCTTCAAGTGGGAATATGTTGAACAGACAACCGTAATTCGTCAAGTGTGGGGGGAAAAAGCGTTGCTATAAAAAGTAGCATTACTGCTAATATGTAGCATCATTTGAAAAGTCACTCGCTAGAGAAAGAAGAGAATTCATTAACCTTAGTAACATACCACATAGTGAAGGACGAATACTATTTGATTTCCTATTATGGAGCTCATTTTTATTTGACACTTAATATGTCTCTGACTATCTTGCACTTTCCGTTTTGGAAATGACTTGAATGTTTGTGCCATTGCTTAATAACTGTTTAATAAATACACTTTTGGTCAATTGACTTAGTTGTGATTTACCTCTCTGCATGAAAGTTTAAAAGTAGCATATATTAATAGATAGATAGATAGATAGATAGATAGTACTTTATGGATTCCTTCAGGAGAGTTCCTTCAGGAAAATTAAAATTCCAGCAGCAGTGTACAGAGTTGAGATCAATTTAAAGAAAAAAGTAAAAAGTAAATAATGGGGGTTTAAAAGAAAACAAAATAGAGAAATATTACAAAAAGAATTAAAAAAATGGGAATAACAAGACAAAGTAGGCAGTAGTGACCATGTTATGAAAACGTTTTGCACTGTTAATGTTTTAATTTTTAATGCAGTATGAAGAAGAATGTTTTAATGTAGACATATAGAACCATCATACTGCTGTGATTATATGCATCAAGTGTTCATTCAAGGCCAAGGGAAAATATCGTAATATATATCGTATATCGCGATATGGCCTAAAAATATCGTGAAGTGAAAAACATTTCCGGTGATTACCTCTTGAAGCTCATTGAGAGAATGCCAATAGTGTGTGAAAAAGTCATCAGAGTAAAAAGTGGCTATTTTGAAGAAATTAGAATACAAAACATGTTTTCAGTTATTTCCCCTTTTGTTTTGTGAAGTGCATAACTCCACGTTTTCATTCATAATTTTGATGCCTTCAGTGACGATCTACAATGTAAATAGTCATGAAAATAAAGAAAATGCATTGAATGAGAAGGTGTGTCCAAACTTTCGGCTTGTACTCTATATATGGATTTTTTACACACACACAAATTAAGACACGCACACATATTAAGATACAGGCACACAATTCAGCACACTATCACCTGAATCGGATTCCGGACGCAAACATTGGGATAGTTTTGCTACAATAATACTTCCATATATTCTATTCCTACTACCAACGTATTCACATCCATTACCTTCCCATTCATTTCCACACCTGATAGACTGAGTCTGACCAAGAAGTGTTTAGTGTACTTTTGTCCACATAGTTTTCGTAAGCAGGACTAGTTTTGGTGAGTACTGTACCTGAGACCCAGAGTAGGTTTTCCGCCACACATCCAGCATGACAGGAGAGTGAGCGGTCAAAAGGTTGCACATACATCCACTTGTTCTTCTTCGGACAGTAGCGCTCTACTGAGGGAAGCACCTGCCTCAGCTCGTTCCTGCCGCCAACAGCGTAAAGGTACTGACCCAAAGCTCCCAGTACAAAATGTTCTCTGCAGGCTTTCATGGGGGCTATCTCGGTCCATCGGTTGGCCCTGGGGTCGTATCGACACGCAGTCCTTACCGCACACGTCCTCCCACTGGCGTGCTCCATCTCCCCACCCACAACAAATAGGAAGTTCCCCATTACGGAGACACAATGGTGGCTACGCCCGGTGGGCATTGGCGCCAGCTCGCTCCAGTTCGAACCCCCCGCCACACGTACGTGCTCCTGTGCGGCCGGATTGAAGTAACGTAACTCCTGGACTCTGCAAACCTCACGCTTCCTACCGCCGGCTATGTAGAGGGTGAGGGACTGGAAGCGAGGTCTGGTGCGGGCCGACTGGTGGAGTGGCTGTGGAAAGGTGGCGCTGTGGTAGTTCAGGGCTTCCTCTACCAGGGTGGCGACGGTGGGGCTGGACTGGACCAGCGGGTGGCTACAGGCCAGGTGGTGTAGCGTTGAGACGTCCATCAGGCCATAGCGGACGTGTTGCAGAAGATCCTCGGTGTACTGGTAGCGGCAGTCGTGTTCCAACCACAGAACAACAAACTAAGAAAGAGGAGAAAAAACGGGTGATGAGGAACACACTGATTGATAGTAGTATACTAAATACTGCAGTAAGTAGGAACTTTAGCACTGAGCTTTTGCACACCGAAAGGTGAAAAAAATTACAAAACTCCCTGTTGCCTGTGCTTTTATTGTTCTCACAACCATACCCATGGCCACCCTTACTTTACCAAGATCACATCCTGTGTGTAAATTAAAATATGGTTTGATGTTGAATACTGGTAAAAATACCGTATTTTCCGGACCATTCATTTATAAGGCGCACCGGATTATACGGCGCATTAAAGGAGTCATTCTATTATTTTATTTTTTCTAAATTAAAAACACTTCATTGTGGTCTACATAACATGTAATGGTGGTTCTTTGGTCAAAATGTTGCATAGATTATGTTTTACAGATCATTTTCAAGCCGTTTTCTGACAGTCGCTTCCGGATAAGCCATTTGTGGGCGGTCTTATTTACGTGGCTCACTTTCGACAGAGTCTTCTCCCCGTCATATTTGTTGTAGCGGTGTAGCGTGCAAGGACGGGAGTGGCAGAAGTGTCAAAAGATGGAGTTAACTCTTTAAATGACATTCAGAATTTACTTAAATCAATAATGGCGCAGCATCTCCTCATCCAGAAACAACAAATGTGTCCCGTGAAAAACCGTCCGACCGGAACTCTAATAACTAAAGTTCCTTGGGTAAATTATGTAAACTCACTTAGCACTTTGATGACGAGTTTACTGACAGATATAAGTAAGAACTTTACACTACTTTATATTAGAAATAGCAACAGCGGAGGATGAATGTCCCATAACAAGAAGATAGAGAAAAAAGAAGAAGCTTATCGACTATGGAGTCTCCACGGACTACAAAGGCGGACGTGCACAATTTTTCCGGATTTATGCAGATTGCAAATACAGATTAGCAGGTACCAGAAGGTAAGAAAAGTTGCTTTTGCATAATATTGGAAAACAAAGCGCCAGATAATTTGTCTTACCTTATACACACACCATAATAATACTCATACTAATAAAACATGTTGATAGATTTTTGAGCGCCGTGTGTAATATTCTATATTTTCAATGGAACATTTACAATGTTGGTGTTGTTTACTTGAGTCATATCACCATCATATTGCAGTCTACACATGTCTCTTATGTTTGACTGCCATCTACTGGTCACACTTATCATTACACCGTATACCAAATAAAATTGTTTCGAGGTCGGTAGGCAAAACCAGAATTATTCTGTACATTAGGCGCACCGAGTTATAAAGCACACTGTCGAGTTTTGAGGAGAAAAAAAAAGGATTTGAAGTGTGCCTTATAAACAATATATTTTTAAAATATTTGGATGAAACTGTGATCTACTCTAACAAGTTAAACAGCAATATTGTGGTTTGACCATTTGAACACTAAACAATCTTGTTGTTTTTCAAGACAGCAGTGTGTTCTGCATCCAGAATGTTAGTAAATATTGTTCTTTGCAAAGATGAATTGTGAAAAGAAAAAAAAAAGGTAAGGATTACACTGATTAGTAAAGATGTTCCGATCTTGACCATAGGATCAGATCAGGGCCCAATATTTGCCTAACCCTAACCCTTTTTAACCATTGTTTACCACAACTGTGCAAAGCTGCTTCTAAAATACTTATCCTCACACAATGGCGGGAAATAATAAATAATTATAATAAATAAATATAAAGCAAAAGAAAAAAAAATCCCAAGTAGGACTAGAGGAAATAGAACAGCCAACTAAGCATGCTACGCACTCCAATAAGAACGACACAAGAAACTAACCGCTAAAGCTTAAACGTAAAGTAGGGGTGATCAATCCAGATGTTGATACTATCGATACAACATATACGATATAAACAATATTAAGGTGATTAGATCAATATTTTTATTTTTTCTTGTTCTTATTATTACAAAATCAATGTTTGGTGGTTTTTGTCATTGTTTACAATCTCAGAGAGTAAGCCTCTTGATACAGGAAGACTTTGAGGTGAAAACCCCAAATAATTTATCACCCCAAATGATTTAAATGAGAGTCAATAGTACTTTTTTGTTAAGTTATTGTGGACTAACCACTTTATTTTATATTCAAACATGTATGTAGCATTCATTATCAATACAAACATATTTGGTAGGATTTACAACAATCCTAACAAATTCTGCATTCAATCAGATAATAAAAATGTGTTATTGTGTATAAGGCCTACTGAAACCCACTACTACCCACCACGCAGTCTGATAGTTTATATATCAATGATGAAATATTAACATTGCAACACATGCCAATACGGCCTTTTTAGTTTACTAAATTGCAATTTAAAATTTCCCGCAAAGTGTCCTGTTGAAAACGTCGCAGTATGATGCCGCGTGCGTTTGACGTCTCGGGTTGTAGCGGACATTTTTTTCCAGCCCGATCCAAACTATGAGTAGTCTGCTTTAATCGCATAATTACACAGTATTCTGGACATCTGTGTTGCTGAATATTTTGCAATTTGTTCAATTAATAATGGAGAAGTCAAAGTCGAAAGATGGAGGTGGGAAGCGCTGTATTGCGGTTGCCTTTAGCCACACAAACAGTCAGTGTTTCCTTGTGTAAAATTCCCGAAGGTGAAGCTTTACTATGGTACAGAGCGCTCAAGCGAACATGGTTCCCGACCACATGTCAACCGGCAGGTTTCGGTGAGAAAATTGTGGTAATAAGTCGGCTCTTACCGTAGTTTGCGTCCTCCTGCAGCTACGGACTATTACCTCCTCCCACCGGAGACACTGGCGGTCACCACACCCGTGGCCACACCCCTCCAACTTTCAGGTACCATATAATCTCACTAAAACACTAGTAACACAATAAGCAGATAAGGGATTTTCCAGAATTATGCTAGTAAATGCGTCTAATAACATCTGAATTGCTCCCACTGTCCTCGCCATTTTTTTTTGTAGTCCTTCACTCTCACTATCCTCATCCACGAATCTTTCATTCTCGCTCAAATTAATGGGGAAATTGTCGCTTTCTCGGTCCGAATCGCTCAAGCTGCTGGTGGCTATGATTGTAAACAATGTGAGGATGTGAGGAGCTCTACAACCAGTGACGTCACACGCTCATCGTCTGTTACTTCCGGTAGAGGCAAGGCTTTTTTATTAGCGACCAAAAGTTGCGAACTTTATCGTTGATGTTCCCTACTAAATCCTTTCAGCAAAAATATGTCAATATCGGAAAATGATCAAGTATGACACATAGAATGGACCTGCTATACCCGTTTAAATAAGAAAATCTAATTTCAGTAGGCCTTTAATTAAGTAAATGTTCTTGCAAAATATTTTCAGTTTATTGTCAAAGTAACAGATTGGGACTCAAAATCAGATTGAATCTGAGGCCCAAAAAATCTAATCGGAGACTAAAACAGTAAATCGGGACATCCCTACTACGTCATAGCATATCATAGCAATCCTTAAAGTAACTGGTATTTCAGTGGAAAAACAAGTTGCCTCTATATTGAAACTATTATCATATATATCTGATTTATGACACCAAAAGACATCTAATTTTTGCAAATAAATTGATATGATCAAAATAATAGCAATGTAACGGAGATTGCTGAGCCATTTTGAGATAAGGAGGAAGACTGTCACGTGACGTAGAGGTAGGAGCCACAGATCTCTTCCACACCAACAACATGTAGACTTTATATTGTTGATCCTGAATATAAGGAGGATGAGCTCCAAGTTTTAGAAGCTCTGCTAAACAGATCCAGCTTTAGTGAAACACTAAGCATCATGTTGCAGTATAGCCAAATGCTCAACAAGAACTACAAACTACAAACACGATAGCTTACTGTACAATGTCTGTTCTTACTTTGATGACAACTGAAAAGGGGTTCATGTCTTCCAGTTTGTATGAAGAATTAATAATGATGCACACAAGGAAGTCTCCCAGCAGACACTGTCTTCAGTTGTGTGTGTTTGTCTCCATCTCAGTGTATTTATTGAATGTCACAGATGAACAACTTCTCGACTCAAGGCTAAATCCTCCAATTATCCAGATGAGTGGCATGATTTATAATCTAGAACAGGGGTGCCCACACTTTTTCTGCAAGCGAGCTACTTTTCAATTGACCAACTCGAGGGGATCTACCTCATTTATATATATCATTTATTTATTTATGAAAGAGACATTTTTGTAAACAAGTTAAATGTGTTTAATGATAATACAAGCATGTGTAACACATATAGATGTCTTTCTTTCACGAAGACAAGAATATGAGTTGGTGTATTACCTGATTCTGATGACTTGCATTGATTGGAATCAGACAGTAATGATGATAACACCCACATTTTCAAATGGAGGAGAAAAAAGTTGTCCTTTCTGTACAATACCACATGAAAGTGGTTGGTTTTTGGCATCTAATTCATCCAGCTTCCATACACTTTACAAGAAAAACATTGGCGGCAAATTCCGTAGCTTGCTTGATTGACATTCACGGCACATGAGGGTCTTGTGAGATGACGCTGGCTGCTGCCAGTTCATTATTATGAAAAAATGACAGAGAGGAAGGCGAGAAACACTTTTTATTTCAACAGACTTTCACGCCGTCCCTTCTGTCAAAACTCTAAAGGCCGATTGCACATTTCCTATCTTCACAATAAAAGCCCTGCTTCATGCTGCCTGCGCTAACAAAATAAGAGTCTCGGAAAGCTGGCGTGCACAAGTGATGTGCACGCCAGCCTTTTGAGGGATTGCTTGTGCACGCCAGTTTTCCGAGACTCTGTATTTAGTTAGCGCAGGCAGCATGAAGCAGGGCTTTTATTGTGAAGATAGGAAATGTGCAGTCGGCCTTTAGAGTTTTGACGGAAGGTACGGCGTGAGAGTCTGTTGAAATAAAAAGTGTTTCTCGCCTTCCTCTCGGTCATATTTTCATAATAATGATCTTGCAGCAGCCAGCGTCATCTCACAGGACCCTCCGGTACCGTGAATGTCATTTAAGTGACGTCTTGGTGAAGATTAATGATCACTAATTTTTAGGTCTATTTTTTTTAAAAGCCTGGCTCGAGATCGACTGACACACCCCCCGCGGTCGACTGGTAGCTCGCGATCGACGTAATGGGCACCCCTGATCTAGAATAACTTTGACGAGCAGAGGGATGATGATGTGGGAGCGACAGGACATAAATGGCAGCTCACAGTAAAGCCGCAGGGGGGTACCGCAAAACCATATTTTGTCTGCATAAGCGCTTATAATAACAACATTGCTAATATTTAGGTAATATTCAGGTCACGATGTGTATAAAGAGTTTTGTTGGCGAGTGTTGGATGGTTATTTAGAGCGTTTTGTGGGTGAAATAGAGAGCCCCAATTGACTACATTGTTAGCAAACATTTTTTTGTATTTATTTATTTACGACTTAGAATGCATTAGAAAAGAAAATCATTTGTGTTCACGTCTTACGTGTGGATTGTGAATGATAGACAGCACAACTCTCCAGTCATTTTCCATCCATCCATCTTCTTCCGCTTATCCGACTGACAGATATAAGTAAGAACTTTACACTACTTTATGTTTTTATTGAACATTTAACAGTAAGTGACATATTATGATAATGGCTGGCCCAGCTGTTATATCTTGTTTTCCTACGCTTCTAAATGTCATTTGCAAGTTTTATTTGGTAGACTTCGCATGCAGTTGCAATTCTAAGGCGTTAGATGGCAGTAGTGTGTAGACTGTGGCAGAGCCGTGTATAGAGAGTATGGACAACTCGGTTACAGAGTGGGACCCAAACATGGCTCCATGTGGTCAGTGAGCAGGACAATCTCTAAAATCGGGGGTGTCAAAGTCGTTTTAGCTCTGGGAAATCTATTCCCACATGGGCCGGACGAGTAAAACTCCATCCATCCATCATCCACCGCTCATCCGAGGTCGGGTCGCGGGGGCAGCAGCCCAAGCAGGGAAACCCAGAGTATTACACGGTTACGCTGCCGAGCTCTAGACAGCACCGGCACTCAATTTGCAGATTATAATTACTGGTTTGCATAAAATATTTTTAACCCATCCATCCATTTTCTTCCGCTTATCCGAGGTCGGGTCGCGGGGGCAACAGCCTAAGCAGGGAAACCCAGACTTCCCTCTCCCCAGCCACTTCGTCTAGCTCTTCTCGGGGGATCCCGAGGTGTTCCCAGGCCAGCCTGGAGACATAGTCTTCCCAACGTGTCCTGGGTCTTCCCCGTGACGTGCCCTAAACACCTCCCTAGGGAGGCGTTCGGCTGGCATTCTGACCATGTGAAGGAGCAGCGGCTTTACTTTGCGTTCCTCCCGGATGGCAGAGCTTCTCACCCTATCTCTAAGGGAGAGCCCCGCCACACGGTGGAGGAAACTCATTTCGGCCACTTGTACCCGTGATCTTATCCTTTCGGTCATGACCCAAAGCTCATGACCATAGGTGAGGATGGGAACGTAGATCGGCGGGTAAATTGAGAGCTTTGCCTTCCGGCTCAGCTCCTTCTTCACCACAACGGATCGGTACAACGTCCGCATTACTGAAGACGCCGCATCGATCCGCCTGTCGATCTCACGATCCACTCCTCCCCCGCTCGTGAACAAGACTCCTAGGTACTTGAACTCCTCCACTTGGGGCAGGGTCTCCTCCCCAACCCGCAGATGGCACTCCACCCTTTTCCGGTCCTTTTGTGATGTTTAAACAGTGTTTTTACATACTTTGTGGATTGTACAGTAAATACAATTGGATATGGTTTAATGGCTACAGTTAATAACGATTAGGCATACAAAGACAACTTGGTTTTCCACTCTACTGGTACAAAAGTGCTAGCATCCCAAACGAGGAGCACCTTTCTTACACAATGATAAAACTGTAAATCCGATACTTGATGGCTGCCTGACTCAGCGTCCACGTTAGTAAGGACGGATGCAATAATCCTTCAAAACGGTTAAATAAATCAGTGAAAAACACAGATTCGCAAAACAACAGCAAGGGGGGCTTGAGGGTGAAAACAGTGCAGGACTTCTAATCGTAATTATTTTTAAAGATGCCTACAGGCTATTATGGAAAGACTCAAGCAAACACAACATCCACAAGTGAAGATTGTAAATATCCATGGGCGCACTCTTTTGTTTAATGCAGACCAACTGGGTAATTGAGCTTGAGAGTTGCGGAAGGTTATTAGGACGCCGTGAGGTGTGAATGTGGGTAAGATGTCTGGTGATTACTGATTTCATTATCGTGAAAAACAAAGCTCTTTTTCTTGCTGATCCCTCTCTGAGTGGAAAATGTTCTGATAGCCGACGGAGGTCAGAATTGTGTCACAGCAAAGAGAAAAGAGCAGAATGGGACACATGGCGTGTGCAAAAAAAAAAAATGTACATTGTTGTTATTGTAGCCTTTTGCTTTAATCAGCGTTTGAAGGTAGAAAAAATCCTTCCAATCTCTGTCGCTCACCCATGCTCTCCTCTTCATAGCTCGGTGTGTGTGTGTGTGTGTGTGTGTGTGTGTGTGTGTGTGTGTGTGTGTGTGTGTGTGCACGGTGACAGCTGACTGTGAAGGTCACGCTGCATCACACAACTTCCTCCGGGCACAGAATAAATCAACTCCTTCCGCTCCATGCTAAAAGACACAGTGCAGGAGTGTGTGTGTGTGTTGTGTGTGTGTGTGTGCGTATGTAAAAAGGGTAAAGAGAGGGGACGAGATAGTGAGGGAAGAGGGGAGGGGTGAGTTACATGAAGGCACAGCAAAGGATGGCAGGAAAGAACAAAGCCAGAGAAAATGTGATTTTCCAAGCGTGAGAGACTCGGAGAAAACTCTGAGTGACTATGATTGACAGCCGAGCTATATCGGTCCGATATTGGTGCGCCCGCACTTTCGGACGATGGCCCCCGCTTCCCGTTTGCTTCCGTCTGATGCTCAAATTAACCTTCCGGGCGCAGTGAAGGAGGCCCAAAGCAGCCTAATCAGACACTGATTATGGCGGCGGCGGCTGGTTAAGGGGTCAGGGTAATTGTGCCATCAGAGGCCTGATTGTTTTCAATCAGACGAGCGGGCGACTGACAGCTGGGGGATTGGGGCCCTGATGGAGGCGCGGAGGGCCTAATCAGAGAAGAGAAGGGGCGAGAGAGAGAAAGGGGAGAGAGGGAGAGAGAGAGAGAGCGCAAAGGAGGGGGGGAGGCTGATTGGCGCAAATGAACAGTCAAAACGGCAAGTCCTCACGCCGTACCGCCGCTTCACACCACAGTCGACGCGCACCTTGACACTTCATCAGACAGACACACACTCGCACGCGCTTGCCCACGCACATGCATGAATGGATGACAATCAATCACACACACAAACACCCAGTCGGAAAGAAAAAGAGCATTGTGATTGCAGACACACAATACAACACAACAGTACTGAATGTGAGATGCAGATGGCAGTGTTTCATTCCTTCTATTAGTCGTGTCATGTGGGGTGTCAGTCATGTTGTTGTTGTTTTGCTGGTTATGGACAAGATGCAATTTGTTTTTAAAGGCCTACTGAAACCCACGCAGTCTGATAGTTTATATATCAATGATGAAATATTAACATCGCAACACATGCCAATACGGCCTTTTTAGTTGACTAAATTGCAATTTTGAATTTCCCGCGAGTTTCTTGTTGAAAACGTCGCGGAATGATGACGCGTATGCGTGACGTCACGGACTGTCAGGAAATATTAGCGCTGCACCACTAGCGGCTAAAAGTCTTCTGCTTTAATCGCATAATTGCACAGTATTTTGGCCATCTGTGTTGCCGAAACTTTTGCTATTTGTTCATTCAATAATAGAGACTATAAAGAACAATGCTGTTGGTGGGAAAGAAACACCGAGACACAGCCGGTGTTTCTTTGTTTGTTGTGAAGCAGAGCGGTCAAGCGAATATGTTTTCTCTACGTCAACCAGCAAGTTTTTGTTTGGGAAATTGTGATGTATATCTTACCGGAGACATCAGTGGATTATTCGTCAAAAAAGGCAGCTGTGAGCTCGGCTCCTCGGCTTCTCTCTGAGACACTGCGTGCTCACCGCAGCCATCTGACCTCGAGGTATGTCTTTACAATCTTTAAAATCTCACTAAAACACTATTAAAACGATAAGCAGATAGGGGACCTTCCAGAATTATCCTAGTAAATGTGTCTAATTACATCTGAAACGCTCACACTGCTGTCGCTTTTTTTTTTCTTCTTCTAGTCCTTCACTATCAATATCCTAATTCACGAATCCTCACTCAAATTAATGGGGAAATTGTTGCGAATTGAATCACATTCAAATCCAGGCTCGGGATCTTTCTGTGTGGAGTTTGCATGTTCTCCCCGTGAATGCGTGGGTTCCCTCCGGGTACTCCGGCTTCCTCCCACTTCCAAAGACATGCACCTGGGGATAGGTTGATTGGCAACACTAAAATTGGCCCTAGTGTGTGAGTGTGAATGTTGTCTGTCTATCTGTGTTGGCTCTGCGATGAGGTGGCGACTTGTCCGGGGTGTACCCCGCCTTCCGCCCGATTGTAGCTGAGATAGGCGCCAGCGCCCCCCGTGACCCCGAAAGGGAATAAGCGGTAGAAAATGGATGGATGGATATAAACAATATGAATATGTGTGGAGCCCTGCAACTCGTGACGTCACACGCATACTTCCGGTAAAGGCAGGGCTTTTCTATTAGCGACCAAAAGTTGCGACCTTCATCGTCAATGATCTCTACTAAATCCTTTCAGCAAAAATATGGCAATATCGCGAAATGATCAAGTATGACACATAGAATGGACCTGCTATCTCCGTTTAAATAAGAACATATCATTTCAGTAGGCCTTTAATTATAAAGTGTGGATTTTGTTTCCCGTGTTGTTGATAGGTGAGTTAAGAATGTCCCTCAATTGACATAAGGGGGCATTCCTAGGGGAACGAGCACAAGCGGAGGAACAAAACCTGTGCGTAGACCAAAGACCTCCTGTATACATTACAGCACATCCGTGCTTTACTTTTCTTAACATTTTGTCATCCATCCATTTTTCTACTGCTTTTCCCGTTCGGGATCGCGTGGGTGCTGGAGCCTATCTCAGCTGCATTCAGGCGGAAGGCGGTGTACACCTTGGACAAGTTGCCACCTCAATCTTACAGACTTTTTCTCCACAAAATTCCACAGACAATACCCCAAAATGACAATATTTTTTATTGAAAATGTATTAAAAATAGAAACTGACAAAAGTATTCACAACCTTTGCTTAATACTTTGTTGATGCACCTGTGGCAGCAATTACAGCATCTAGCCACATGCTTGGCATACCTATTGTTGAGTATTAAACTCTGCGACTGTTTTTTTTTGGGGATATTGACCATGTTGGGGTTCCGGTCAGAGAACACACGGTCATCATTTGGACTCTTCCAACTTTAATGGGAAAATATTGGGTTATATTAGGTGCAGTTAGTATCTGTAAACCACAAACAAACACCCATCAACATTTATGTAATTTATCTAAACAACAATATATATATATATATATATATATATATGTATATTATGCCTATATATATGCTCTAAGTAAAGTACTAGAGACATAATATATTGCATTTTCACAATTCCACGTGAGCTAGCCACATTAGTAGCAGCAGTGCTATCCTAAAAAGGGAGATGTTAGCTTGTAGCATTCTGACAACACAGCACTAATATATTAATAAAACACCAGTAAATGTTACACAAACACAATGATGTCTATTAATAAACTAAATGAATCTTATATAATAATTAACATACTCAAATCGTCAAAGACTAGAGCCTTAATTAAACATAGCAGAGAAACAAGTCACCACACATAAACAGACGCCAAACGGGAAGCGGAAGTGACACTGTCAAGAAATAAAGTATCTGAAACGTAGATAACATGGAGAATTCTTAACACCTATCTTTGAGCAGTGTCTTTTACAGCACCTCTCTCCATCAGGTTGGATGAGAAGCGTTGGTTTTCATCCAGAATGTCTCTGTATTTGGCTGCATTCATCTTTCCCTCTAGCCTGACTAATCTCACAGTTTCTGCCGCTAAAAACATCCCCAAAGCATGATGCTGCCACCACCATGCTTCACTGTAGGGATGCCTGGTTTCCTTCAAACCACACCAACAGTAAAATATTTGTCTCATCAGACCAGAGAATTTTGTTTCTCATGATCTGAGTCTTTCAGGTGCAGTTTGGCAATGTTTTAGTAAGGAAAGGCTTCCGCCTGGCCTCTATACCATACATGACTGCAGTGATGGTTGTCCTTATATAAGGGTCTCCTCTCTTCACAAAAAAATGCTGTAGCTCTGGCAGAGTGGGAATCAAGTTCTTGATCACTTCCCTGACTAAACTAAGATAAATGCAGCAATGTACAGAGACATCAGAGGGACTAAACCTGTTGCAGCATATTTGTAAAAAACACTAGAGCGCTGTTAAAGAACTTTGCTGCAATAGGTCTTTTTGACTAATGACTAGCCATGGTGAAGTTAGAAATTTCAGGTTTGGCAGATCCTTGCATTGAATTTTTTGTCCTAACCAAGAGTCCGCGTCCTATGTAGTGGACACTTTTGCATAACAGGGCTATTTTTTTCTGAAATGTGCAACTCCAACAAAATATATAGACCAAAAACAAATGTGAGCTACAGAGGAAGCTACTTCTCAAAAATAGGAATAATATTGAAAGTAGAAATCAGGCCCTTTTGTGTTTAGCTTTCAGGACAAATGCCCCCCTGTACAATTTAGTTGAATAACCCTGCTCTACAGAGTCAAGTTTGGTCATATTCTCAGCACACCGCTTAAAGCGACCCCTGAGGGACTGATCATAGAATCTCACGAAAATATCCAACCTCTGTCATGTTTATATGTTTAGCTCAGTGTTTTAGCTTTTTAGAGTTGGAAAAAGTTGCAAATGTCTTTATTTGTGCTAATCTCTATTAGTTGTGCTCTTGTTAGCATACAAATACATTTGGCCGATTAGATTCGACCACGTAAAACAGGGGTGCCCACACTTTTTCTGCAGGCGAGCTACTTTTCAATTGACCAACTCGAGGGGATCTACCTCATTTATATATATCATTTATATTTATTTATTTATGAAAGAGACATTTTTGTAAACAAGTTAAATGTGTTTAATGATAATACAAGCATGTGTAACACATATAGATGTCTTTCTTTCACAAAGACAAGAATATAAGTTGGTGTATTACCTGATTCTGATGACTTGCATTGATTGGAATCAGACAGTAATGATGATAACGCCCACATTTTCAAATGGAGGAGAAAAAAAGTTGTCCTTTCTGTACAATACCACATGAAAGTGGTTGGTTTTTGGCATCTAATTCATCCAGCTTCCATACACTTTACAAGAAAAACATTGGCGGCAAATTCCGTAGCTTGCTTGATTGATATTCACGGCACCCGAAGGTCTTGTGAGATGACGCTGGCTGCTGCCAGTTCATTATTATGAAAAAATTCTGACTGTATTTAGTTAGCGCAGGCAGCATGAAGCAGGGCTTTTATTGTGAAGATAGGAAATATGCAGTCGGCCTTTAGAGTTTTGACGGAAGGTACGGCGCGAGAGTCTTTTGAAATAAAAAGTGTTTCTCGCCTTGCTCTCGGTCATATTTTCATAATAATGATCTTGCAGCAGCCAGCGTCATCTCACAAGACCCTCCGGTACCGTGAATGTCATTTAAGTGACGTCTTGGTGAAGATTGATGATCACTAATTTTTAGGTCTATTTTTTTTAAAAGCCTGGCTGGAGATCGACTGGTAGCTCGCGATCGACGTAATGGGCACCCCTGACGTAAAACATGATTATGGTGACCGGTCATTTCAGTAGCTTATCGTCACTGTGGTTGTTGTGCTCTGCAGATGTTTGCTTGTTCTACTTCAGAGGTCAGCAACCTTTACCACCCAAAGAGCCATTTTGACCCGTTTCACAAAATAAAGAAAACAATGGGAGCCATAAAACTCTTTTGAATTTTAAAATGAAATAACACTGCATACAGAGTTTTTTTTTTGCTTTGTGCTATGTATTAACCAGAGGTCTCAGACTCGCGGCCCGCACCTTGATATGAAAATGTAATGTTAGTGTGGCCCACGAGTTTTAAATTGATGCCGTTTGACGGCACCACACTTGCCAACCCTTCCAAACTTTCCGGCAGACTCCCGAATTTCAGAGCAACTATTCTCGCGAATGTCTGCTGATTTTCGCCCTTCAACATTAATACGGGCGTGCTATGATGGCGCTGCCTTTACCCCCCTCTACAACATGTACAAATATCTAGCACAGCCCAGCCACGAGTCGTATGTGGCTTCCATAGTCATACTCAGACGACTGCAACGTATACTTGTTCAACAGCCTTACAGGTTACACTGAGAGTTGTGATATATACAACTTTAACACTCTTACTAATATGCGCCACACTGTGAACCCACACCAAACAAGAATGACAAACACATTTCTGGAGAACATCCTCACTGTAACACAACATAAACACAACAGAACAAATACCCAGAATCCCATGCATCCCTAACTCTTCCGGGCTACATTATACAACCACCCTAGCACCAATCCCGCCCACTCCGTGCGTCGGAGTGGGCGGGATTGTTCTTTTGGATGATATATATGTTGAGTAAGAAGGACCACCGAGACAGAATACTACTTTGCCAAGTTTTACTAAACATTTAGGAGACCAGCCTTTAGAACGCTACAATAGCATCAGCAAGAAGAGGTCCAAATTCCAACAAAAAGAGTAAATTTATGTGGAGCGAAAACAGCCCATCCCGCCCAGTAAGAAATACAGCTGTTGTTCCAAACAGATAAGGCCTTCTCCACGGAAAAGGAGTATGTTACACCCCTACGTGGACAGTACGGCCAGCGCCTTCAAAGTGAAACAGAGTTTACTAGCGCACATAAGAACCAAAAGTGTTCACATGAGAAAATTTAGCTGCTTTAACATGACTATGGATTAAGAAAGAACACTTAAAAATGTATGCATTCTCCACACTACCTAGTCACTTTTACAAACCGCAGACTTGGAAGTGCAATGTGGCGAGGGACGATTGTGTTAAAATAGTCACAGTAGCCCTTATAGCGTGTTACAATAGTAATATTGAAGACTGGAATGGGACTACAAACAAAATATTTTTTCGGGCCACAAAAAGAAACAAGATTTTGTACCCACACACACAGAGCAGAGAGAGATTAAGAAAGAAGGGCTTTAACTCATTTTGTGTTACAGTCCATATTGTCATTTCTGCATGCTTTATGCTGTAATTTACAAACCCTGTTTCCATATGAGTTGGGAAATTGGGTTAGATGTAAATATAAATGGAATACAATGATTTGCAAATCCTTTTCAACCCATATTCAGTTGAATGCACTACAATGACAAGATATTTGATGTTCAAACTCATAAACTTTATTTTTTTTTTTGCAAATAATAATTAACTTAGAATTTCACGGCTGCAACATGTGCCAAAGTAGTTGGGAAAGGGCATGTTCACCACTGTGTTTTTTCACATTTTCGTTTAACAACACTCAATAAACGTTTGGGAACTGAGGGAACTATTTGTTGAAGCTTTGAATGTGGAATTCTTTACCTTTCAGTCCATCTTAGATGAGTTCGGGCCCAGCGTAGCTGGCGGCGTTCCTTTCTGTTGTTGATAAATGGCTTTCGCTTCGCATAATAGAGTTTTAACTTGCACTTACAGATGTAGCGACCAACTGTAGTTACTGACAGTGGTTTTATGAAGTGTTCCTGAGTCCATGTGGTGATGATATCCTTTACACACTGATGTCGGTTTTTGATGCAGTACCGCCTGAGGGATCAAAAGTCCGTAATATCATTGCCTACGAGCAGTGATTTCTCCAGATTCTCTGAACCTTTTGATGATTTTACGGACCGTAAATGGTAGAATCCCTAAATTCCTTGCAATAGCTCTTTGAGAAATGTTGTTCTAAAACTGTTCGACCATTTGTTTACAAATTGGTGACCCTTGCCCCATCCTTGTTTGTGAATGACTTAGCATTTCATGGAAGCTGTTTTTATACCCAATCATGGCACCCACCTGTTCCCAATTAGCGTGCACACTCGGGGGATGTTCCAAATAAGTGTTTGATGAGCATTCCTCAACTTTATCAGTATTTATTGCCACCTTTCCCAACTTCTTTGTCACGTGTTGCGGGCATCAAATTCTAAAGTTAATGATTATTTGCAACAACAAAAAAATGTTTATCAGTTTTAACATCAAATATGTTGTCTTTGTAGCATATTCAACTGAATATGGGTTGAAAATGATTTGCAAATCATTGTATTCCGTTTATATTTACATCTAACACAATTTCCCAACTCATATGGAAACAGGGTTTGTAATGCTGGGCTGTGTCTCAATTATATACTTACACTTGAGTGCATAAATGCATTCACTTGTTTCTATATGCCCATGGAAACATTTAATCGGATTAAAAGTCTAAACGGGATAAAAATGTTTAATGTAAACACGTTACTCTGAATATTCTGACACGATCACACACATTGGAATCAAAATTGCATTTCCATTGAGACAGGGGGTTTATGCCGATAGTCATTCAGGTTGGAGCGCATGAAAACGTCTTCCAAAGTTCGCGTCGAAACTATCCTTACTGCGCATGTCTTCGATGTCAGATATACTTTGGTGGTGAAGCAGGGACTACATTTAAATTGTCTCGAAATGAAGCGATTATCTAGCTGCTGTCTCCCTCCATACAACATGTACAGAAGTAGCGTTATATACTGTTGAGTTTGTTGCTTTAAAATGAGACGAGTAAAAACAAAAGTATGGTCTGGAGTGTCATGTAACAGTAAAAGGAGGGAAATTTGTAAAAATATTATTTTTTCTACATCGCAAAAACTCTCAAACTAAACGGTTTTATAGCAGTGTATGGATTTAATGCATTGTAAGATTTCCTCGTGAGGAAGCCCGAAATATTGATTGGTGGTAGCTTGAACGGAGGGGGGGGGGTGACACTGGGGTGCTGGAGCCTTGCTCAGCTGCATTTGGGCGGAAGGCGGTGTACACCCTGGACAAGTCGCCACCTCATCGCAAGGCCAACACAGATAGACAGACATATTATACATATTTTATTTTCTCTTTGCAACATGTCCGAAAAGGAATAGGAAGAAGCAAAGCTTGTATACCGCTTTTCCACTTCACAGCAATTACTAACACATATATTCACTTCCTGTTCTCAAATTGTGACACAATTTACATCAATGATTCCTACAAGGTATGATTGATATTAAATATATGATTTTTGAAAATTGCGAACTTTTGAATAAAACTAATTCTGGGATCCTTCATGTAGCTGAAAAGTGACACATTTTTCAAGCTGGTTGACAATTTCTTCCTCAATGGTACTTAAATTAGTTTATTAACGTATTATATAAGGCTCCTATTTGTCAATTTACACACGGTGTGTTTTTTTTCACCGAGATATATTTTTTGTCGTCTTCGTGTCCATCCATCTCTGTCGCGTTGTTATTTGATTAAGTCACAGAACATAAAATCTTGCCACTTGACCACTAAATGGTAACACCCGAATAAGTTTAAGTCGGGTTCCACGTTAATCAATTCACGGTAGACTTATCTCTTATGTTTGACTGCCATCTACTGGTCACACTTATCGTTACACCATGTACCAAATAAAATTGCTTCGAGGTGGGTAAGCTCAACCAAACCTATTATTTACATAAAGCGTACTTTCGAGTTTTGAGGGGAAAAAAGGATTTTGAGTGCGCCTTAAAGTCCGGAAAATACGGTACAGAGTGCACTGACTAAGGTATTCCAGTTGAGGCAATATTCATTATTTTTCAACTAAAATATTTTTTATTTTTTCAGTCTCACTTAAGTTAACCACACACATACTAACACACTTGCATACCTTCCATATCTCTTCTTCACTCAGCGAGGTGAGGCGGTCGCTCTTGAGCACCTCCTTGAGTAGGCGATAAGGCAGCTGCAGGGCCTCCTCCTGCCGGTTGCGGCTGAGCTCAGAGAGGTGACCCACCAAAAAGTCCACCACGGCCTCCTCTAAGGCAGGCAGGTGGAAGAGGTCGGCCACGCGATACAACTCCAAGTAGTTCACGCCGCTCAGTTCCTGCAGCGGATGGAAATATGCACAGTAAAGTAATACTGATTTAAATATATGAACTGCTCTGTAAAGCAAGAATTATCAACATGGGTGCTGTGGAAATTAAGATATAAAATAATGGTCTCCTGTGTACGTACCACAGTGAAAATGAACACAGTAATAATCCAACAATCAATCTGAATTGGTATATTTAAGAGTTAACGCTGCACAGTCCCAGTTGCTGAACAATTCTCACACGGCTCATGTCAGTCGGGCCACAAACGTGCAGTTTTTACATTAAGTGTGAGCTGATTTCAATCTCACTGTGTAATGAAAAAGCAGTGAGTGAGAAAGGCAGTACGTGGAGATTTTTTTTAATCAGGGTTGAGTTTGAAGTGGGATGAGACTCCCATCTTGTGGCAACATTTAATATTACAAGTGCAGGCAATGCAGAATGTCATGTTGCTTTTTACCAGGGGTCACCAACCTTTTTGGAACCAAGAGCTAGTTCTTGGGTACTGATTAATGCAAAGGACTACCAGTTTGATACTCACTTGAAAAATTGTCAGAAATAGCCAATTTTATATATATATATATATATATATATATATATATATATGGGTATTTCTGTCTGTCATTCCGTCGTACATTTTTTTTTTTCCTTTTACGTAAGGTTTTTTGTAGAGAATAAATGATGAAAAAACACTTAATTGAACGGTTTAAAAGAGGAGAAAACAGGAAAAAAATGAAAATTAAATTTTGAAACATAGTTTATCTTCAATTTAGACTCTTTAAAACTCAAAATTCAACCGAAAAAAAGAAGAGAAAAACTAGCTAATTTGAATCTTTTTGAAAAAATTAAAAAAATGATTTATGGAACATCATTAGTCATTTTTCCTGATTAAAATTAATTTTACAATTTTGATGACATGTTTTAAATAGGTTGAAATCCAATCTGCATTTTGTTAGAATATATAAAAACTTGGACCAAGCTATATTTCTAAAAAAGACAAATCATTATTTCTTCTAGATTTTCTAGAACAAAAATTTTATTATACATATATATATATATATATATGTATATATATATATATATATATATATATATATATATATATATATATATATATATATATATATATATATATATATATATATATATATATATATATATATATATATATATATGGGTATTTCTGTCTGTCGTTCCGTCGTACATTTTTTTTTTCCTTTTACGTAAGGTTTTTTGTAGAGAATAAATGATGAAAAAACACTTAATTGAACGGTTTAAAAGAGGAGAAAACAGGAAAAAAATGAAAATTAAATTTTGAAACATAGTTTATCTTCAATTTAGACTCTTTAAAACTCAAAATTCAACCGAAAAAAAAAAGAAGAGAAAAACTAGCTAATTCGAATCTTTTTGAAAAAATTAAAAAAATGATTTATGGAACATCATTAGTCATTTTTCCTGATTAAAATTAATTTTACAATTTTGATGACATGTTTTAAATAGGTTGAAATCCAATCTGCATTTTGTTAGAATATATAAAAACTTGGACCAAGCTATATTTCTAAAAAAGGCAAATCATTATTTCTTCTAGATTTTCTAGAACAAAAATTTTAAAAGAAATTCAAAAGACTTTGAAATAAGATTTAAATTTGATTCTTAAGATTTTCTAGATTTGCCAGATGAATTTTTTTGAATTTTAATCATAATAAGTTTGAAGAAATATTTCACAAATATTCTTCGTCAAAAAAACAGAAGCTAAAATGAATAATTAAATTAAAATGTATATATTAATCTTTACAATGAAAACTTTTTTTTTACTTTAACAATGATTTAAATTGTCAGGAAAGAAGAGGAAGGAATTTAAAAGGTAAAAAGGTATATGTGTTTAAAAAATCCTAAAATCACTTTTAAGGTTGTATTTTTTTTTTCTAAAATTGTCTTTCTGAAAATTATAAGAAGCAAAGTAAAAAAATAAATGAATTTATTTAAACAAGTGAAGACCAAGTCTTTAAAATATTTTCTTGGATTTTCAAATTCTATTTGAGTTTTGTCTCTCTTAGAATTAAAAATGTCCAGCAAAGCGAGACCAGTTTGCTAGTAAATAAATACAATTTAAAAAATAAAGACAGTTCACTGGTAAGTGCTGCTATTTGAGCTATTTTTAGAACAGGCCAGCGGGCAACTCATCTCGTCCTTACGGGCTACCTGGTGCCCGCGGGAACCACGTTGGTGACCCCTGCTTTATACGTATAACAACACACATTCATATCATTTTACTGAAGTAGAACTATCCATCCATCCATTTTCTACTGCTTGTCCCTTTCGGGGTCGCGAGGGTGCTGGAGCCTATCTCAGCTGCATTTGAGCGGAAGGCGGAGTACACCCTGGACAAGTCGCCAGCTCATCGCAGGGCCAACACAGATAGACAGACAGCATTCACACTCACATTCACACACTAAGGCCATTGAACTAATCAAATCAAAATTATGATGGTGCAATTTAAATGAGATAAAGGGACTGGACAGCGCAAGAGTTGTATTGATCGCGTTAATATTCACTGCACATCTTTGTTTACTGTAATGGAGGTGATGAGCTATGTGATATTCAATGTCATTATTGATAAAACATGTACCCGGTGATAAATAGTCATCGTTTGACCTTGCCTTCTACTAACTGCAATATCAGCAACAGATGATGGGTCTGATACTGTACTCACTAGCAAGAAGGCCGTTTTAAAAATATACAGTGCTTTTTTATCTTTTGCTTCTGTCCTTACAGTTGTGTATCTATGCGAATGCAATTTGTACTCAAGTTTATGTGGTGAAATGCACACCCATAAAAAAGAATGGGCAAAACTAATTGAGGCTTCAATTGGATTCATCACACATTTCCCTCCTAGATCAATAATTTATTCAGATTTTTTGCAATCGAGAGTAAGGCCATGTCCACACGAACACAGATACCTAATCTGAGGTCCTCTCCAAGGTTTCTCATAGTCAGCATTGTCACTGGCGTCCCACTGGATGTGAATTCTCCCTGCCCACTGGGTGTGAGTTTTCCTTGCCCTTTTGTGGGTTCTTCCGAGGATGTTGTAGTCGTAATGATTTGTACAGTCCTTTGAGACATTTGTGATTTGGGGCTATATAAATAAACATTGATTGATTGATAATAAACACATACTTATCTCTGCATTTAGGCCTCTTGTCCACATGCAAATGCACACTTTTGTCTTTAAAAACGCAGACTTTTACAAACGCTGGCCAAAGTGTAGAGTTCTAAAACTGTCCTTAGCGTTTTAAAACGTCACTGTTGAGCGCTGTCATTTTCAAAGCTCAACAACACTGCCTTGCTGCCTTTAAACACACTATAAGAGGACTTACTGTATCCATCCATCCATTTTCTACCGCTTGTACCGTTTGGGGTGGCGGGGGGTGCTAGAGCCTATCTCAGCTGCATTTGGGCGGAAGGCTGGGTACGCACTGGACAAGTTGCAAACACAGATAGACAACATTCACACTCACATTCACACACTAGGGACCATTTAGTGTTGCCAATCAACCTATCCCCAGGTGCATGTTTTTGGCAATGGAAGGAAGCCGGAGTACCTGGAGGGAACCCACACAGTCACGGGGAGAACATGCAAACTCCACACAGAAAGATTCTGAGCGCAGGATCAAACCCAGGCCCTTTGTATTGTGAGGCAGACGCACCAACCACTCTTCCACCGTATGTTTGAACGTAAACACGCTCCTTTTTTAACTCAACATTAATAAAAAAAGACACATCAAAATGGCCTTTGCGACACTCCCGCCGGCGCTAATGACAGTCAGCTGTTTTGGATACAATCTCTGTGGAACCTCCATCTGACGGGACAACTTTTGAAAGCAAGACATTTTGCTCTGTATCATAGGAAAGGTGCAACATCTTATGTTTTTAGTCCTTTTTTTAACGCCAAATCATTAAGTTAACTTACATGTGTTGCTTCCATTTTTGTGGATGGAGCCCGGCGCGACTGTGCATGCGTTATATTTCTATGAGTGTTGGGTTTCAGCAGCACAGGCGTGCATTAGCGCTTCAAACACCCAAAAAAAGATACAATAGGGCAAAAAAGTATATAGTCAGCCACCGATTGTGCAAGTTCTCCCACTTAAAATGATGACAGAGGTCTGAAATTTTCATCATAGGTACACTTCAACTGTGAGAGACAGAATGTGGAAAAAGAATCCAGGAATTCACATTGTAGGAATTTTAAATAATTTATTTGTAAATTATGGTGGAAAATAAGTATTTGGTCAACCATTCAAAGCTCTCACTGATGGAAGGAGGTTTTGGCTCAAAATCTCACGATACATGGCCCCATTCATTCTTTCCTTAACACGGATCAATCGTCCTGTCCCCTTAGCAGAAAAACAGCCCTAAAGCATGATGTTTCCACCCCCATGCTTCACAGTAGGTATGGTGTTCTTGGGATGCAACTCAGTATTCTTCTTCCTCCAAACACGACGAGTTGAGTTTATACCAAAAAGTTGTATTTTGGTTTCATCTGACCACATGACATTCTCCCAATCCTCTGCTGTATCATCCATGTATCCATTTTGGTATAAACTCAATGTTTGTGATGAAATGTCACTCTGTCGTTCATTATTTAACATTTTACATGTGCTTCTTCACCAAAAATGGGGGCCCCCATGGATTGCGGGGCCCTACACAAAGTGTGTGATCTGCTTATATTAGTGCTTCTCAAATAGGAGGAAGGGCCCAGCTAGGAGGCAGCACTGCTTGAATTAATGAAAAGGCTCAACCAGGAAATATGACCAACTGTATTGGTTGCCCCTAAGTGGTTGTGTTAAAACTTTAAAACATTTAATGTTATATAACCATTATACCATTACTTTTTGAATAGTAGGGTGGGCCTAATAAGGTGTCAAGGCGGGCATTAGAACACAATAAACATGACTTCAGCTTGGTGACATGTAGGTGCTGGTGCCAGAATCTCAGACTGGTTTGTACAAATGAATAAATAAATATGATCAGGTTCTCCATCGTATTTCAATTCAGGTGGGGCATGAAAAAAAATTGGCGTCCATGGCAAAAACTAATTGAAAATGACTGGCGTATGGGCAGGGGCCACCCTGATAATAGTATTACTACAGTACTGATAATAGTACTACTAATAAGTATGCAGGTGTACAGTACTTTCTTTGCACTTATTAAGTACATAATTTAACCTTAAGGGAAACAATGGAGGGTGAGTGGACGGTGGATATAGTATTTAACTGTTTCACTAACAGTTGCACCGATGTCCAACAATGTGGGGTACTTTAGTGCTTACTGTTTCCAGGGCAATATTGGTGTAACAAAAAAGGATGGCTGGAATTTCCACAATTCTTGGTTGACGTTTGGTGTTAGTACCTGGATGAGGTAGTGAGAGCAGATGCTGAGGAGCTCCAGCAGCTGAAGGTGGCTGCCAGCAGACAAAACATCCTGAATCACTGCTGGCTCCAGCACAATCTGTATCATGGTAGACAAAAGGTTTTTGAGTCATAGTATGTCATAGTTACTGTACTCTACTCTACTCTATGTGTGTGTGTGTGTGTGTTGTGCATATATACGTGTGTATGTAGGTTAAGTCAGGAAAAAAACAGAGACGCTATTTCATCCCTACAAGTCTATTTTGCAGGTTTCCCTGCTCTTCAGGGTATTTTCCACTGATTTTCCCTCAAATCCCCTGAAGAGCAGGGAAACCTGCGAAACAGGCTTGTAGGGATGATTCTATTCCTGACCTAACGTATAGTCCGCTCTACCTCTTGATTAAGCAGTGTATATTGAATAAACCACAGAAACCTTTACTATTTTACTATATATATATATATATATATATACACAGTATATGTATGTGTGTATGTATTTACATATATATATGTGTATATATATGTGTGTGTGTGTGTGTATATACATATATATATATATATATTCACATATATATACATATATATATATATATATTCACATATATATACATATATATGTATGTATATACATATATATACACACACACGCTCTCACTAATAGAAGGAGGTTTTGGCTCAAAATCTCACGATACATGGCCCCCATTCATTCTTTCCTTAACATAGATCAATAGTCCTCTCTCCTTAGCATAAAAACAGCCCCAAAGCATGATGTTTCCACCCCCATGCTTCACAGTAGGTGTGGTGTTCTTGGGATGCAACTCAGTATTCTTCTTCCTCCAAACACGACGAGTTGAGTTTATACCAAAATGGATACATGGATGATACAGCAGAGGATTGGGAGAATGTCATGTGGTCGGATGAAACCAAAATAGAACTTCTTAGTATAAACTCAACTCGTCGTGTTTGGAGGAAGAAGAATACTGAGTTGCATCCCAAGAACACTAAACCTACTGTGAAGCATGGGGGTGGAAACATCATGCTTTGGGGCTGTTTTTCTGCTAAGGGGACAGGACGACTGATCCGTGTTAAGGAAAGAATGAATGGGGCCATGTATCGTGAGATTTTAAGCCAAAACCTCCTTCCATCAGTGAGAGCTTTGAATGGTTGACCAAATACTTATTTTTCACCGTCATTTACAAATAAATTCTTTAAAATTCCTACAATGTGAATTCCTGGATTGTTTTTTCACATTCTGTCTCTCACACTTGAAGTGTACCTATGATGAAAATTACAGACATCTGTCATCATTTTAAGTGGGAGAACTTGCACAATCGGTGGCTGACTAAATACTTTTTTGCCTCACTGTATATATATATATATATATATATATATATATATTGCTCCAGTCCCGGGTGTGCTAAACAGCAAATATATCCAAACATTTAATAAAGTCAAATACAAATAAGGCAACAACAAAAGAATGCCACACTTCTCTTTTGTAAAGTAAATCTATAGCAGATACGGGCATCTACATCATTTCTATGATTCGCCTGAGCATGAGGACAAGATAGATCAAATAATAATAAATAAATCAATAAATCTTATTTGAAATGTCTGGCAGGCCGATCCATAGTTTGGATAATAAATTAATCAAAACAATGATTAACTAGAAAAGCACTCGGAGAGCACAAACCACAGTCAGGCTCATTACGAAAAAAATTAAGAAATCCTGAATCCAGACAGTAATCAGTATCAACCCTAAAAATTAACCACTTGTTTTTTATATCCCACCTGTCGTATTTGCTGAAAGTTTAATCAAAATGTGCCCATCATTGTATTAAGCTTTCTATAGTGGAATGAAAGAAACATAGTGAAGAGTTGACAACAAACCAGATACAGCAATTCTGCCACGCATCCACCTCCACCAAGTGGGAAGTATATTTTCACAAAGTGTGTGGGAGCTGTATATCATTATTGATGTTTTTTTTATTGATTCATAATATGCATGCTAAATGTTATACAGAGCAGTGATTCCATTGCAAAATGCGCATAGTTACATTCTCGGAGTAATATCCATATTGTATATGACTTTAAATGTTCTTATCGTCCCCACTTTCAGGTCAGACAGTAAGAGGACTGTAGCCGATCTGACATTTTATAATTTGTTTAGTTGCCTTCTTTCAAAGGCAAGAGGCATCTAAAACTTCCATCACCCAACAAGATTGCTGCATCTGTTGGACCAATATCCTATTCTTACATTCACAACCTGTATTCACTTCCTTCATTTCTTTTAAGATAGGTTTTTGTCCAGAATAAAACATGACAACATTTTATTGAATCATTTTCTACCTTTTAACCAGTATAGGGGCTCAGGTGAGCTGGAGTCTATCAAAGCTGATTCTGACCAAGAGGACAGAACACACCAATTTATAGAATCAAATTAGAAATACGTAATAATATAATGTTATTGTGTTGTTGTTTTTTTACCGTATTCTCATTACTTCACGATAAATCTGAGTGACTTGGTTGGTTTGTCCTCACCACGTCAGCATGAGACATCAGGTGTGCAGACACAGTCTAGACAGGGTACTTTCAAGTGTAATATGAAAATGAATTACAATGATGGACACTGGGCTAAATTGTCTTCAATTTTCGGGTTGAATTCAATGATGCCGTTTTTCATCCGGCTAATAAAGTTGACATTATTATATGTCAAATTACTTTTTGCACCTGCTGCCCTTCATTCGATCATTGATGGCAGGTTTTCTGTGTTTTCTTTTGTTGTGTCCTATTTCAAGACTCCTTTCTTTGCTGTATTTACTCTGCATCTGGAAGGGCGCAATGCATTTACTTTACAAATGCATTTAAATTAATACGTATCTCATATTGCTGTGTTTACAGCAACATTTACGTATTTAATGCACTTGGTTTTGCTGTAGTTTAGAATCACTGCACGTGTTTTTCAGTGTGTGTGCTTGTAATATGTGAGCAGACACCAATGACAATTGTTCAATAACCAGTCTCACATTGACAGCATTCTGGAATATATGATTGATTGATTGATTGAAACTTTTATTAGTAGCTTGTACAGTACAGTACATATTCCGTACAATTGACCACTAAATGGTAACACCCGAATAAGTTTTTCAACTTGTTTAAGTCGGGGTCCACATTAATCAATTTATGATCAATGTATCTGTTTACCGTGCATTTGCATTGGATATGTGATGTTTATACAGTGCATTATTAAAAGCCCTGAGTCTGAACTGATTCAATATACAAACCCCGTTTCCATATGAGTTGGGAAATTGTTTTAGATGTAAATATAAATGGAATACAATGATTTGCAAATCATTTTCAACCCATATTCAATTGAATATGCTACAAATACAACATATTTGATGTTCAAACTGATAACAATTATTTTTTTGTCATGTGTTGCAATGTTAATATTTCATCATTGACATATAAAATATCAGACTGCGTGGTCGGTAGTAGTGGGTTTCAGTAGGCCTTTAAAACCGTAAAAAAAAAAAAAAAAGATGTGTGTTCTTGTTTCTCACAATGATTATGAAAAAAAGTGATTCCCAAAAAAGTGCAGTTCCTCTTTAAAATGTGAATTTTTAGAATGCCAATTAATTTTATTTAAACTGATTTCAGAATTGATAATCCATCCATTTTTCCATCGCTTGTCCCTTTTAGGGTTACCGGGGGTGAATTGATAATCATTAAATTAAAATAATTTACAATTACACCATTAAGTGAGAAATAATACCATGTAATAAATTCACCTATTACCTTTGCATAACCACATATTCAGACAATTCTAACAACCTGTCATACATCCTCCTATTTAGCTGAATGAACAGCAGCAGGAAATGTCATCTGAAAGCTTCCTCGTGTTCGCTCCTGTGCCTAATCTACATATTTACTACATTCAAGAGAAGTCTTGTCATGCATTTCATAAACCCCCACGCTAGATCCATTTTCTGATAATCCATGAAAAATGACCAAGTCAGACACCCGCATGTTGCCTTAGTGGGCTCACCTTGGTTTTACAGGGCAGTGTCAAACCTTCACTAATCCATTGAGCATTGCTGCCCTATTTAACCACAGAGCCGTGACTGCATCAGTAGTACGAGGTGAGAAAAATGACTACATCAGTGTTTGACTCCGCTGCCTGTCACGACTGCTCAAACGGTGCTGGGCTGAAGTGTTATGTAGCAAATGTGGGTATTTAGTTATTTATTTCGTTGCAAAATATTACCTTCAGAATTGATGGTCCTATGATGTAATGTGGCTAACATCAGTGCTCATTAGCATTCATCTCCTCTCATCCTCTCCTCTCTTCAGCCATGTTGCATTTAAATGCACACGGCCAAAGTCAGTGTTTTGCAACAAACTGCTTCAGTGTGGGAGTGACGAAAGCTCTTTCTGGACTTAGCAGACTTGGGCAAATTAAGGGTTGGACTCCGCCAAGGCTGTCCTTTGTCACCGATTCTGTTCATAACTTTTATGGACAGAATTTCTAGGCGCAGCCAAGGCGTTGAGGGGTTCCGGTTTGGTGGCCACGGGATTAGGTCTCTGCTTTTTGCAGACGATGTAGTCCTGATGGCTTCATCTGGCCGGGATCTTCAGCTCTCACTGGATCGGTTCGCAGCCGAGTGTGAAGCGACCGGAATGAGAATCAGCACCTCCAAGTCCGAGTCCATGGTTCTCGCCCGGAAAAGGGTGGAGTGCCATCTCCGGGTTGGGGAGGAGACCCTGCCCCAAGTGGAGGAGTTCAAGTACCTAGGCGTCTTGTTCGCGAGTGGGGGAAGAGTGGATCGTGAGATCGACAGGCGGATCGGTGCGGCGTCTTCAGTAATGCGGACGTTGTATCGATCCGTTGTGGTGAAGAAGGAGCTGAGCCGGAAGGCAAAGCTCTCAATTTACCGGTCGATCTACGTTCCCATCCTCACCTATGGTCATGAGCTTTGGGTCATGACCGAAAGGATAAGATCACGGGTACAAGCGGCCGAAATGAGTTTCCTCCGCCGTGTGGCGGGGCTCTCCCTTAGAGATAGGGTGAGAAGCTCTGCCATCCGGGAGGAGCTCAACGTAAAGCCGCTGCTCCTCCACATCGAGAGGAGCCAGATGAAGTGGTTCGGGCATCTGGTCAGGATGCCACCCGAACGCCTCCCTAGGGAGGTGTTTAGGGCACGTCCAGCTGGTAGGAGGCCACGGGGAAGACCCAGGACACGTTGGGAAGACTATGTCTCCCGGCTGGCCTGGGAACGCCTCGGGATCCCCCGGGAAGAGCTAGACGAAGTGGCTGGAGATAGGGAAGTCTGGGCTTCCCTGCTTAGGCTGCTGCCCCCGCGACCCGACCTCGGATAAGCGGAAGATGATGGATGGATGGATGGATAGATTTTTTTAGATCTTTAAGATGGAAACTGTCGCTGCCATTATGATGTCCAGTGATTTTTTCAAATTACTGTAAGTCTTGAGCTATGCAAAGTATTTTAATGTTTGCAGGAATCTGCGCTTTTGCATGATTTACTAGCTACTATGGTAATCTACGTCACAGCAGCTCAGACGCGGCACCAAGCTGTGTGGGTGGGGAGCGTTTCCACAGAGTGTTTCCAGAGCGGGTGTCAGGGACGGACGCGGAAGGAGATACAACAAAGTCCTAAAGCTTAGTGATGTATCAGATTGTAGGTTTTTTTAAAAATTTGTATCCTTTGCGTTCATATTTCGCTGGTGGTTGCATTTTTGTTGCGTTTCGCTTGATTGTAAAATATGTCGATCGAGAGGGGGTGTGACGTTCATATGTTGTCAATATTCAGTGTTTTATCGTTCATAGTTAATATTGTAACTCCAACATTCTTTATTTTCATGTAAATTCCGGGTGTCTCATTCAGTAAAAAAAAAAAAAAAATCAATTTTTTAAGGCGGTCTGTCTTAATGTTTTTAGCATTCAATCAGACATTATTGTGAGGTTTTGTATTAGTGTTCCTAAAAATAAACCAATTTTTTTTCTCTAAACTTGGCCCCCTGAGTCAAAATAATTGACTCACCTTAATAATAACTCACCTTTTTTTTTTCATTTTTGGTTTAAACATTAGATACCTTTTTACCTGCACACTGCCTACGTCTGTCCTCTGATTATTGTGATCACGACGAACCATCGTCGTCGTCTCACGTGACAAAACAATTAGCTACCTGCACTGTGCAGACACTCAACAAGGGCACATTAATTGCAAATTATAATTACTGGTGTGCAAAAAATATTTTTAACCCAATTAGGTGAAATTACATAATCTCCCACGGCACACCAGACTGTATTTCACGGCATAGTGGTGGTTGAAAAAGACTGCTCTATGTAATACGTTTCTCATGGCCACCGACCTAATCACCCTTACTCCAAGCAATTATAGGAAAAACATTCTGGGTGTTTCATTCAGTAAAAAAAAAAAAAAGTAAAATTCCATTCCATTTTTTAAGGCAGTCTGTCATAATGTTTTTAGCATTCAATCAGACATTATTGTGAGGTTTTGTATTAGTGTTCCTAAAAATAAACAATTTTTTTCTCTAAACTTGGCCCCCCAAGTCAAAATATTTGCCCAGGCCTGCACTAAAGGCTGGTGTAATGAGCCTGTAAACACAACACTGACCAGACCCCTGCTATCAATGTATATTTTGGAGAGAAATGTAGTTCTAAAGTTATACCAAACCTTTTTTGAGCCAAGGCACATTTTTTTCATTAAAAAAATCCGGAGGCACACCACCAGCAGAAATCATTGAAAAATTTAACTCAGTAGCCGATATTGAAAATAAAATGACGTTCTCGCAATTGTTGGATATGAATTTAAAGGGGAACATTATCACAATTTCAGAAGGTTAAAACCAATAAAAATCAGTTCCCGGTGGCTTATTTTATTTTTCGAAGTTTTTTTCAAAATTTTACCCGTCCCGGAATATCCCTAAAAAAAGCTTTAAAGTGCTTGATTTTCGCTATTTGCCTAGGCCACTGTCCATTTCCCTGTGACGTCACATAGCTATTCCAATACAAACAATGGCGAATAGCACAGCAAGATATAGCGACATTAGCTTGGATTCAGACTCGGATTTCAGCGGCTTAAGCGATTCAACAGATTACGCATATATTGAAACAGATGGTTGGAGTATGGAGGCAGATAGCGAAAACGAAATTGAAGAAGAAACTGAAGCTATTGAGCGAATAGCTATTGACGCTATTCAGCCATGCATGTCTGTCTTAGCATCGCCGGTAAAATGTGCAGAACAACCGATCAGGATTTTTGCATTGACACTGGATCAACTTAAATCCGTCGATTGGTAAGTGTTTGTTTCGCATTAAATGTGGGTGAAAGGGAACGCTGGATGTAAATATACTTTCAAATGTACATACAGGTAGCCTAAATAGCATATTAACATCGATTAGCTGGCAGTCATGCCGCGACCAAATATGTCTGATTAGCACATAAGTCAATAAAATCAACAACACTCACTTTTGTGATTTCGTTGACTTTATCGTTGGGAATGCATCTGTTTTGAGTTTCGCAGGATATCCAGACATTCTTGCCATCTCTGTGCCATCTCTGTCGTAGCATCGCCGGTAAAAAAACAAACTAGGGACTTTCGCATCTCTTGACACTGGAGCAACTTAAATCTGTCGATTGGTATGTGTTTGTTTGGCAATAAATGTGGATGGAGGGAAAGGCTGTATGTAAATATAGCTACAAATGAGGCATAATGCTGCAATATGTACACAGCTAGCCTAAATAGCATGTTAGCATCAATTAGCATGCCATGCTAATCGATGCACATTCTACGTAAATCAACTTGAATCCGTCCCTGATCGTGTTGTTACACCCTCCGACAACACAACGACGAGGCATGATGTCTCCAAGGTATTGGAAAATAGTCGAAAAAACGGAAAATAACAGAGCTGATTTGACTCAATGCGTGTGATGTGGAGGGGAAAATGGCGTTGAGTACCGATGTGACGTCACGTTCTGACGTCGTCACTCAGAAAGGGATAAACAGAAACGCGTTTAATTCGCAAAAATTCACCCATTTAGAGTTCGGAAATCGGTTAAAAAAATATATGGTCTTTTTTCTGCAACATCAAGGTATATATTGACGCTTACATGGGTCTGGTGATAATGTTCCCCTTTAAACCATAACAGACCATGCATCACTTTAGCTCTTGTCTCAAAGTAGGTGTACTGTCACCACCTGTCACATCACGCCGTGACTTATTTTGAGTTTTTGGGTGTTTTCCTTTGTTTAGTGTTTTAGTTCTTATCTTACGCTCCTATTTTGGTGTTTCATCCTGTTTTGTTGGTAATTTCCTGTGCAGTTTCATTTCATCCCTGAGCGCTATTCTCCGCACCTGCTTTGTTTTCGCAATCGGGATTATCTAAGTAGTGCGGATGCTATCCTTCTTTGTGTGGACATTGTTGATTGTCATGTCATGTACGGATGTAAGTCTTTGCTGTCGTCCAGCATTTTGTGTTTTGTTTACTTTGCAGCCAGTTCAGTTTTAATTTCGTTTTGCATAGCCATCCCTAAGCTTCAATGGTTTTTCTTAGCGAAACTCACCTTTTTTTTAAATTTTTGGTTTAAACATTAGATACCTATTTACCTGCACCCTGCCTCCCGCTGTCGTCTGCATATTGTGATCACGACGAACCATCGTCGTCGTCTAACATGACAAAAAAATTAGCTACCTGCGCTGTACAGACACTCAACAAGGGCACATTAATTGCAAATTATAATTACTGGTGCGCAAAAAACATTTTTAACCCAATTAGGTGAAATTACATAATCTCCCACGGCACACCAGACTGTATTTCACGGCACAGTGGTTGAAAAAGACTGCCCTATGTAATACGTTTCTCATGGCCACCAACTTAATCACCCCTACTCCAAGCAATTATAGGGAAAAAAAAGAACAGTAACTCCACATGAAAATTTCAACTGCAGTAACTATTCTGTAATAACAGACATAAAAACACATTACGTACCATAATAGGATTGAATTATTTATCTGCTGATGTAAAAGGCAAAACCTGTGCGCCTAGTTGGAGCCAATCTTGAGTGTCACACTAAAGTGGATGGACTAAAAGGGAAAATACACAATGATAATAAATACAATTAGGGCTCTGTCTGAGTTGGCCAAACATTGGCTTTTTACTAGCTTGCAGAACGATATTGTTACAAGTGAATTGATGGCTGAAAAGCTTTAGGTTTGTGTAGGAGTACTTTGCTGCGTCTGCCAGGCTGCTTCAGTCAGACAGCATCAGAACACCAATCTGCACCAGAGAGTGGAATTGTGGGACTTATAGAGTCACTAAACATGCATTGCATTTGGTCATCAAATGAATCATGCACATGAATTTAACTGGATTCGTTTTTTTTGGCAGCCACAAAATTAGCCGTAAAGAATGAGAAAAAGTAAGATTTGTGTGTCATCGAATGGTACAGAAGGTACTTTTGATTTTTTAGTTTTTATGTATTTCTTAGAGAGTAATAAATACGGTGGGGCAAAAAAAGTATTTAGTCAGCCACCGTTTGTGCAAGTTCTCCCACTTAAAATGATGACAGAGGTCTGTAATTTTCATCAAAGGGACACTTCAACTGTGAGAGACAGAATGTGAAAAAAAATCCAGAAATTCAATATTGTAGGAATTTTAAAGAATTTATTTGTAAATTATGGTGGAAAATAAGTATTTGGTCAACCATTCAAAGCTCTCACTGATGGAAGGAGGTTTTGGCTCAAAATCTCACGATACATGGCCCCATTCATTCTTTCCTTAACACGGTTCAATCGTCCTGTCCCCTAAGCAGAAAAACAGCCCCAAAGCATGATGTTTCCACCCCCATGCTTCACAGTAGGTATGGTGTTCTTGGGATGCAACTCAGTATTCTTCTTCCTCCAAACACGACGAGTTGAGTTTATACCAAAAAGTTCTATTACATGACATTCTCCCAATCCTCTGCTGTATCATCCATGTATCCATTTTAGTATAAACTCGACTCGTCGTGTTTGGAGGAAAAAGAATACTATCATCAAAAGATTCAGAGAATCTGGAGAAATCACTGCACGTAAGCGGTAAGGCTGAACACAAACATTGAATGCCCATGACCTTTGATACCTCAGGCGGTGCTGCATCAAAAAGCGACATTAGCGTGTAAAAGATATCACCACGGGCTCAGGAACACTTTGGAAAACCCCAGTCAGTAACTACAGTTCGTCACTACATCTGTACTATGTAAAGCCAAAGCCATTTGTCAACAACACCCAGAAATGCCGCCGGCTTCCCTGGGCCCGAGATCATCTAATGATGCAAAGTGGAAAAGTGTTCTGTGGTCTGACGAGTCCACATTTCGAATTGTTTTTGTAAATATTCGACATCGTGTCATCCGGACCAAAGAGGAAGCAAACACTCCAGACTGTTATCGACGGAAAGTTCAAAAGCCAGCATCTGTGATGGTATGGGGGTGTATTACTGCCCTAGGCAAGGGTAACTTAGACATCTGTAAAGGCACCATTAATGCTAAAAGGTACATACAGGTTTTGGAACAACATATGCTGCCAACTAAGCGCTGTCTTTTTCATGGACGCCCCTGCTTATTTCAGCAAGACAATGCCAAACCACATGCAGCACATGTTACATCAGCGTGGCTTCACAAAAAAAGAGTGCAGGTTTACTGGCCCGCCTGCAGTCCGGACCTGTTTCCAATCGAAAATGTGTGATGTATTATGAAGCGTAAAATACGACAGCGGAGACCCCGGACTGTTGAACGACTGAAGCTCTACATAAAACAAGAATGGGAAAGAATTCCACTTTCAAAGCTTCAACAATAAGTTTCCTCAGTTCCTAAACGTTTATTGAGTGTTGTCAAAAGAAAAGGTTTTGATTGATTGATTGATACTTTTATTAGTAGATTGCACAGTTCAGTACATATTCCGTACAATTGACCACTAAATGGTAACACCCGAATAAGTTTTTCAACTTGTTTAAGTCGGGGTCCAGGTGATGTAACACAGTGGTGAACATGCCCTTTCCCAACTACGTTGGCACGTGTTGCAGCCATGAAATTCTAAGTTAATTATTATTTGCAAAAAAATAAATAATTTTATAAGTTTGAACATCAAATATCTTATCTTTGTAGTGCATTCAATTGAATATGGGTTTAAAATGCTTTGCAAATCATTGTATTCCGTTTATATTTACATCTAACACAATTTCCCAACTTATATGGAAACGGGGTTTGTATATGAACGAGGTAGATCTTTTTGATTTCGTCAATTTAAAAGTAGCTCGCCTGCAGAAAAAGTGTGGGCGCCTCTCATCCACAGCCTGTAGAAATGTATGTGAAGTGAATTCTATTTATATAACGCTTTTTCTCTAGTGACTCAAAGCACTTTACATAGTGAAACCCAAGATCTAAGTTACATTCAAACCAGTGTGGGTGGCACTGGGAGCAGGTGGGTAAAGTGTCTTGCCCAAGGACACAACGGCAGTGACTAGGATGGCAGAAGCGGGGATGGAACCTGGAACCCTCAAGTTGCTCTACCAACCGAGCTATACCGCCGTGTGTACAGCCTTTAGGCAGCGCCCACTTCTACGTCAACGTCAGTCTTGATACAGCTCATCTTTTCCGCGAAAAAGGGTGTACAGCAGGTTTCTGTGCGTAGGCCAGCTTGTTACATGAGGCCCCTGGACTTGGTCATTAGATAAATAGCTCCCCTGCTGAAAAACTGTGAGCAACCCTGGTTAAATCAGATTCAAGATTGCCTCAGTATATCTAAACCAGGGGTGCCCATTACGTCGATCGCGAGCTACCAGTCGACCGCGGGGGGGGTGTCAGTCGATCTCCAGCCAGGCTTTTAAAAAAAATAGACCTAAAAATTAGTGATCATCAATCTTCACCAAGATGTCACTTAAATGACATTCACGGTACCGGAGGGTCTTGTGAGATGACGCTGGCTGCTGCAAGATCATTATTATGAAAATATGACCGAGAGGAAGGCGAGAAGCACTTTTTATTTCAACAGACTCTCGCGCCGTACCTTCCGTCAAAACTCTAAAGGCCGACTGCACATTTCCTATCTTCACAATAAAAGCCCTGCTTCATGCTGCCTGCGCTAACTAAATACAGAGTCTCGGAAAACTGGCGTGCACAAGCCATCCCTCAGAAAGCTGGCGTGCACATCACTTGTGCACGCCAGCTTTCCGAGACTCTTATTTTGTTAGCGCAGGTAGCATGAAAGCAGGGCTTTTATTGTGAAGATAGGAAATGTGCAGTAGGCCTTTAGAGTTTTGACGGAAGGGACGGCGCGAAAGTCTGTTGAAATAAAAAGTGTTTCTCGCCTTCCTCTCTGTCATTTTTTCATAATAATGAACTGGCAGCAGCCAGCATCATCTCACAAGACCCTCGGGTGCCGTGAATGACAATCAAGCAAGCTACGGAATTTGCCGCCAATGTTTTTCTTGTAAAGTGTATGGAAGCTGGATGAATTAGATGCCAAAAACCAACCACTTTCATGTGGTATTGTACAGAAAGGACAACTTTTTTTCTCCTCCATTTGAAAATGTGGGCGTTATCATCATTACTGTCTGATTCCAATCAATGCAAGTCATCAGAATCAGGTAATACACCAACTTATATTCTTGTCTTTGTGAAAGAAAGACATCTATATGTGTTACACATGCTTGTATTATCATTAAACACATTTAACTTGTTTACAAAAATGTCTCTTTCATAAATAAATAAATATAAATGATAAATATAAATGAGGTAGATCCCCTCGAGTTGGTCAATTGAAAAGTAGCTCGCCTGCAGAAAACCTGTGGGCACCCCTGGTCTAAACATTAGCCACCCAGGATCCATGGGCTTCATTTACATGAAAGTTTGATGGTTGGGGGCAACAAAAAAATGGTAGTATTTTTGAGACCCCTGATACTGTATCGGATTTCAGGATGGACACCGAAACTCATTGTGTTCGACTTTAGAAGTCCCACTGTTTATAAAGCTTAAATTACAGCCCAGGTGTCAACGCTTTTGAGTCCAAAACAGCCTGTGACAGCATGACTCGTCAACCTGCATGGCATGTGGCTGAAGGATTTTAGTAGGTCATTATTTACGGTGTGGGGATAAGCATATTGCCCTCATCTCATCTGCTATCATCTCCTCTTGGCAGACAGGAGCTGAGCCAACCCATGCAGAGAGGCTTGCAAGCCTGCTGTTGACCTACTTACACTCCCTAACCAACTACTACTTGCTCATTTCCACCATGGAAATACAATTAGAAGTAATTACAACATGAGTTCCGGTCCTCCCAGCATACTTCATACGCCGCTCGGTTATTTATTGGACGGAACAACACGTACTGACGGTACAAAGGTCAAAAAGGTAGTAAGAAATGAACACACACTTTTTGTGACTGACTTATAGTGTGTTTCACAATAATGTAACACAAAACATTTCACTTTGTAGTACAGTGTGATTGAGCTGCCACATATTGCCAACACTACATCTACAGCCACGCTGCTGAATAAGATTATGCTGCTGAGATTAAAGTGGTAATCTGCAAAGGCCTTGTTATGATTTATTTAGGTGACGTAGTTAGCACTAGTGAAGAGTGAAAGAGGTACAAAATTAAAGTTGTATTCATTTTAATTTTTTTGTGCACAGTTAAATATATATATATAATATATATATATATATATATATATATATGTAGTTGTGGGAAAAATCACAAGACTACTTCATCTCTACAGAACTGTTTCATGAGGGGTTCCCTCAATCATCAGGAGATTTTAATGGAAGCCTTCACGTACAATTGGTTTATATAGGGCACAGAATGGGTGGGTACAGGCAGGTGTAGGGTGTGGTGATTGGTTCATGTGTTACCTAGGAGGTGTTTCCGTCTGTGGCGGCATGTTGAAATGATTTCACTGCGCTTGTTGAGGGATGACAGGTCTGGATGATATATAATAAACAGTTTCTCTTTTAAGCATAAGTTGCATCTTTTATTACCACTGTTGTTGCGCTCTACCACGGTATCGAGCACTATTCTCTGGATAATAATCCAATCAAGACATATATATATATATATATATGTGTATATATATATATATATATATATATATATATATATATATATATATATATATATATATATGTGTATATATATATATATATATATATATATATATACATACACACACATATTAGGGGACGGTGTGGCGTGGTTGGGAGAGTGGCCGTGCCAGCAACCTGAGGGTTCCTAGTTCAATCCACACCTTCTACCAACCTCGTCACGTCCGTTGCGTCCTTGAGCAAGACACTTTAGCTTTGGCTCCTGATGGGTCGTGGTTAGGGCCTTGCGTGGCAGTTCCCGCCATCAGTGTGTGAATGTGTGTGTGAATGGGTGAATGTGGAAATAGTGTCAAAGCGCTTTGAGTAGTATAACCCATTAACCATATACATCGTACTTGCCAACCTTGAGAACTCCGATTTTGGGGGGCAGAGGCGTGGTTGGGGCGGGGGCGTGGTTAAGAGGGAAGGAGTATATTTACATCTACAATTCACCAACTCGAGTATTTCATATATATTTTATATATATATATATATATGCATGAAATACTTCACTTTCATTGAATTCTAGCTGTATATATATTTATTTTATTATTTATATAGAAATAAAAGAAATAGTTGGATTTCAGACGGCACCTATCAAATAGAAAGTAATAAAAACACAGTTGTTCTACTAACTGTACTCAATAACCACTTGAGGTGATGAAGTTACGTCTCTTTACTGTGGGCTTCAGAAGTTGAACATACTCCCTCACTTGCCGTCAGGTGCGCAACACCACGTAAATCGTTGGCCAATCAAAAGGCAACCCCATAACGCTATAGCCAACATTCACCAGGAGATGGCAACAGACAACATAGATCACACTATTACAGACTCGTCGCCATGGCTGTAACCTCGTTCTTCTGCTTCATCTTTTTGTGTGTGCAGTTTTTTTATTAAAATCTGTAGATTTTGTAACATGATTGGGCAGTCAAGCTGTTTATATAGTGGGAAAGCGGACGTGAAAACAGGCTGTCCCCACTCAGGTCCGCATGGAGTTGGAGGGGGCGTGGCCTCCAGCTCCGGCTGAATTTCGGGAGAAAATTTCTTCCGGGAGGTTTTCGGGAGAGGCGCTGAATTTCGGGAGTCTCCCGGAAAATCCGGGAGGGTTGGCAAGTATGATATATATATATATATATATATATATATATATATATATATATATATATATATATATATATATATATATATATATATATATATATATATATATATATATATATATGTGTACACATACTGTATGTGTATATATATATATATATATATGTATATATATATATATATATATATATATACATAAATATATATACATATAAATGAATACATATACATACTACATACATATATATATCATTGTTAGAGGCTTGCATGGCAGATCCCGCCATCAGTGTGTGAATGTGGAAATAGGGTCAAAGCACTTTGAGCACATTGAATGTAGAAAAGTGTTATACAAATATAAGCCATGTATTACTAGTGTGTGTGTGTGTGTGTGTGTGTGTGTGAGTAAAAAAAATATATGTAGGTGCGTGTTGCGATCTTTGTGTCTGTGTTTAGACGGATTGTTGCACACACACACAAGGTCGCGTGTAAACACACAAATTTAAACACACAAATAGAGATTGTTTTACAAACACACATACTGTATCCAAACACAGACACACATTTCGAAACACGAGCACACAGATTCTGAATCGCAACAAAGATAGTTTTTTTTTTTTATATACACACACACACACACACACACACACACACACACACACACACACACACAGATTGCAACACGGACACACTGATTGGTTTCACATATACAGACAAATCCAAACACACACACACATCCAACATTTGACTTTAAGAATTGGATGTGAATAGAATTAACATTTAAACAGCACCACTGGCTATTAATATCCATCCATCCATCCATTTTCTACCGCTTATTCCCTTTCGGGGTCGCGGGGGGCGCTGGCGCCTATCTTAGCTACAATCGGGCGGAAGGCTACTAATATATGTTTTATAAATGCAAATAACACATAATGGATCAATAATCATAATAACTTGGATTTATTCATGTATTTTTCATAAAACCCAAGGAAAAATACTGACCTAAAGTAAGAAGAATTTATCCATGTTCAAAAAATGTCAATTTAACAGCATGTGGTCTTGCTCACCTGTCCAGTGTAGGCAAAGTCCAAGGCGTGCTTCAGTCCAACACGGGTTACTCCTTGCAGAGTAACTTCATCTGCCGCACTCTCCACCATGCACAAGCTGAACATGGCCTGCAGACACACAGTCCAAACATGAAGGTCAGCTAAGGGACTTTTGGCATTTCACGGAATCTCCCAACTGTATCCAATCGTTTAAAAAGTGGACCTATCAGGATTTTAATCCAACCCACTTATTTGGGGTCAAGATAATATATATTAAATATGCTTTAGTGTCAATTTTGCTCTACAGTCACTATTTTAACCTACTTTCTGAGTATGTCTGCAAATTGTTAGGTTTGTGTGTGAAGGCATTTCCTTAAGTATTGCAAGAAAAACCCTAGATGCCCCTCCTTCCCAAAAACTATCAGACCCCAACAGTGTGCCCACTATTGAAAAAAAAAAAAAAAAAAAACAGCATTCAGAGGCAACCCAAATGCATAAAACCTGCGATTTATTTGACGCTTTGGCATTGTTTAACAGAAGTATCAAACATTGTAACAAGATTTAAAATTCAAAAGAGAGGAAAATCATTATTGGTGCCTCTTTGACATCAATGAGTTGTTGTTGTTGTTGCACAACTGGACAGAAAATGAGCTGCATCAGCATAAATGTATATATTGTATATGCAGTAAATCAAGATAGTGCGTTATGCAGCACTGCTTTTTTCCTCTACTTCTGTTATGCACAAACACCAGGCGTGCAAAATCAACGCTGCGGTCAATGCCGTGCAGCCTGACCCTGCTGAGTGCAAGTGCGGCTTGTTGTTCGCGCATCAAAGTTATCGATTGCTGTCACTGCATGATAGGGTGTAATCCATTGATCATGTTGCAGACAGACATGATAAAGATTGCCTTGTATTTTCATCCATTCAATGTTGTTTCTCTCTGATGATCCCAAACTGACATTTAAATACATTTGATATTTAAATTTAATTTCAAAGTGATATATTTTTTCCTGCAATTGCGTAGAATGGCACTCAATCATACAGAAAGATGACATTTTGGAAACCACTACTTTATTACCACAAAAGAGTGCCATCAAAGTCAAAGTAGTAATTTGTTGACACTGTGTCTGACATGAAAATATTATCTCTGCCAAGCCCCAAAATGTTAATTTATAATTGGGTTTGATTATATTTAATTTTTTGGTTAGTTAGTTGTATGGCGGTTATTATATACTAGTTGCATTTGGGCAAAGGGAGGCAGTAATGTACAAAAAAAATACATTAATGAGCTTGTCAGCCCTCTAAAAGTTAGTAAAAGATTTTAAGGTGCTTTTTGTTAAATTAATCTGATTTATTAGGTCCAACTTTGCGATTCAATAATAACGTGATCATGTGGTGGATTTGTAAGAAATCTCTAAGGCACACTAAACACAGTAGGGTTGCATTGCAAAAAAGAGTAGTCAAAATATAAGAAAATATGAATAATTAATATTATTAATAAAATATTAATATTGATCATACAATGACTCCCTACAAATACTACAAATGAACTAGCTGCATAGACGGATCATTTTACTTGATAGAACAACCTAAATAAAGATTTGCATACAAATGTATATAATAGAGATGTCCTTTAATATCGGCCGATAAATGTTTTAAAATGTAATATCGGAAATTATCGGTATCGGTTGCAAAAAGTTAAATTCATGACTTTTTAAAACGGACGTAGGGAGTAGTACAGGGCATCAATAAACCTTAAAAGGAACCGCCTTTGCATGCAGGCCCAATCACATAATATCTACGGCTTTTCACACACACAAGTGAATGCCATGCATACTAGGTCAACAGCCATACAGGTCACACTGAGGGTGGCCGTATAAACAACTTTAACACTGTTACAAATATGCGCCACACTGTGAACCCACACCAAATAAGAATGACAAACACATTTCGGGAGAACATCCGCACTGTAACACAACATAAACACAACAGAACAAATACACAAAACCCCTTGCAGCACTACCTCTTCTTGGACGCTACAATATACAAATGTATTATTAGCCTGTGGGAAAAGTTTATTTTGATATTTACCTGAGAAGGCTGCAAATAGAAAAGAGGCATTCAATTTCTATTTAAATTTGATTTGATATGCCATTGCTATTTTTAAATTATTAGTATTATTTGAAACTTGATTTTGCATGTCACTATAAAGTTATATAAGTCTCGCTTGTTCAATATTCAATGCAAAACTTGTTTGGGTCCCTATTAAAAGGTTAACTTGTTCAACCTTGGCCCGTGGCTTTGTTCAGTTAAACACATTTCGGGAGAACATCCGCACTGTAACACAAAAACACAACACAACACAACAAATACCCAGAGCCCCTTGCAGCACTAACTCTTCCGACGCTACAATATACACCCTGCCCACACTACCCCGCCCCCCACCCACCTCAACCCCGCCCCCTACAACCCCGCCCACTTCAACCTCCTCATGCTTACTCAGGGAGAGTATGTCCCAAATTCCAAGCTGCTGTTTTGAAGCATGTTAAAAAAAAAATGCACTTTATGACTTCAACAATACTTATGGCAGTGCCATGTTGGCATTTTTTTTCCATAACTTGAGTTGATTTATTTTGGAAAACCTTGTTACATTGTTTCATGCATCCAGCAGGGCATCACAACAAAATTAGACATAATAATGTGTTAATTCCATGACTGTATATATTGATTATCGGTGGATATCGGAATCGGTAATTAAGAATTGATACCGGCAAGAAAGCCATTATCGGACATCTCTAGTATATAAATATGTTATTTTGAAAACAAGCATTGTTCAACTTGCAATTCTTAAATTATGTGGAAGTTGCAGAATTTTTAAACAAGATTTTCTATCTGGGGGGGAAACCAAAATGTAATTTTCTTAATGTTATCATCTTTGAATTAGATAGAAAAAAAATCTAAGTATTCATGCTAAAATTAGGATTAGTTCATGACAAAAAATAAGTAAATAGCATTTACAACTAGGGAAATTTGAAGAAAAAAAAGGTGCAATCTTAAGCAAGTGGCAAATAATTAGCAATGTGCCTAAGTTGCCTAATTTGAACCCTTTTGCGTGCAGCAGTAACAGTAGAAGTAGTTTTTACAACTGTGGCTCTTGCATTGGCTCTCATGTGGTTGTGCATGTGTGCCAAATTAAGAGTCCAGTGTGTGTCGAACCACATTATACGCCTCAAAAGCTCAAAGGCGGGCCAGTAAAAGTACGCATTTGCCTCAAAACCCCAGCCCAATTCTTACTGAATCATGACGCACATGAACTTTAACTCAGCAATGGCCCCTTGTTTCCTGCGGCATATGGTCATATAAGACTAGGGAAGGACTGGAAGCTTGAGCATCTCTGCTGCGAGCACAGCCTCTTTGATTTAAGACTCAGCTAATTAAAAATCCACTGGTCCATTGAGCACAGAGTCCTGTGGCAAAACTGGAGGTATAATAGCGGGAGGGCTGCAGTCTGCACACATGAGTGTTAAACACAGCAAAGTGGTTGGAGACAGGCAGAGAGTGAAAAGAAAAAAAAAAAAATGCTTGTCCTTTGCGTGCTCATCCGAGCTTTTGTGATATTAATGTGGACACTGGCAGTGTTTGTAGAGCTGTTTGTCACTGGCATGAATGTTCCTGACCTTGGTGTAGGTGCTAAGGGACAGCTGATGATGGATGGCTCAGCAGACTTGGGATATAGATCCAATGCAGAAACACATCCAGTCCTGTTCACTGCAGTCCCTTTCGTAATGATGTTGCAGAATGAGTGCACTGTTGCACTCATTCTGACCAGCCATCCATCCATCCATTTTCTACCGCTTATTCCCTTTTGGGGTCGCTGGCGCCTATCTCAGCTACAATCGGGCGAAAGGCGGGGTACACCCTGGACAAGTCGCCACCTCATCGCAGGGCCAACACAGACAACATTCACACTCACATTCACACACTAGGGCCAATTTAGTATTGCCAATCAACTTATCCCCAGGTGCATGTCTTTGGAAGTGGGAGGAAGCCGGAGTACCCGGAGGGAACCCACGCATTCACGGGGAGAACATGCAAACTCCACACAGAAAGATCCGGAGCCTGGATTTGAACCCAGGACTGCAGGACCTTCGTATTGTGAGGCAGACGCACTAACCCCTCTTCCACCGTGAAGCCGTTTTGTTTTAATCCAATGCAAATATCAGTACTGCATCCTTGGATACTTGCCAGTACTCACAATAAGCTATTAGATTTTTCTTTCCACATTCTTACAAAACTAAGCTCTCCAGGTCCAAAGGCAAAACCCAGTAACTCCATTTTGGTCAAAACTGAGCTGATAATAATTTTGGAGTCCCTAGGTGATATGCTTTACAATAGTGTATGCGATATTGTAATTTGTTCCGTAAGTAAGAAGTTACGCGCATGGCAGGACCTAGCAACTACCACATAACCGCGTAGATACAACAGAAAAACCTAGTATCTCAAGGGACCAATCGGAGCTTCTTCGTCAGTCGCCTAATTGTCTTTAATGAGACATTTGCACGAATGGGGGCCGACGGTCAACCTGATTATGTGATATTATGGCACGAGGGGATATTTGGAAGATTGGCCCAGGACGTTGCAAGCACCTTCATTAAATGTATTGTTCTTGATTCTTCCCCTTGCGTACTCTTTTGGGGCAGATAACTGTGGAGATCAAAATAAAAACTGGACGCTGTACACGGCTCTTGCCCAATGTGCAAACGCAGAATGGGGCCCACCCGAGATTCTGATAAAATATCTGGAGAAAGGGCACACGTTCATGAGAGCAGATTCAATCCACGGCTCGATCGGCAAGAATAATGAAAGTTTAAGAAAACATCTATACGTTTGATGACTTTGTAGATCTTTGTAAGACAGCATCAAGATAAGATTGGTTTTCCTTTGTTTTCTCAAAATCAGCTAGAAGTGAGTTACTAGGTTTTGCCTTTGGACGGGAGAGCTGTTGATGACATAGAAAATCCTTGCTTAAACTCACCATATAAAAGAACCAAACTCTTAATCATCTGCTTTGTCAGAGCCTGGCAAGAACACAACATACTCCGCGTAAAGTCACATTTCTATTCACCGTCTTTGCTTTTTCTAATGTCCTGCTGTCCTTGGAACAACTGTATTTATTGCTGGATTTTTTTTAGGTTTTTTGATATCTTATTAAACTCAAAGGCACTTTGTGTGTGTAAAATCCTCCCTCGAAAAAATGTAAAACACTTACTTAGAATACACACAATAAAAGGACAAAATAATCACATATACTTGTTAACTAACAGAATACTGAGGTATGGCTGGACTTGTTTGTTTCCAACTTTTTCTGACCAATGACCACTCACACGACACATTAGGTACGCTGTCTATTTACAGAGCAAACAACCTGAAACAAGGTAAAAGTCTAATTTTGGCAGGCAGCTAACGCCATCTTATATGCTTGACTTGCATAACAAATGTTCTCATGGGGGCATGTGAGGACATGTCCGCAGCTACAGTAGGGGTCGCCAGACTATGGCCAACTAGACCAGATCTGCCAGTGTCCAAAACATAAAAAACACTAGTTTGTTAGTTTTTTTTAATTTAGATTTTAATTGTTATTTTGGCGGTCCGCTCCCTGTATGATCGGTGTCAGAGCTTGGTCCGCATTGCCGGCAGTAAGTCGGACTCGTTTCCAGTGAGGGTTGGACTCCGCCAAGGCTGTCCTTTGTCACTGATTCTGTTCATAACTTTTATGGACAGAATTTCTAGGCCCAGTCAAGGCGTTGAGGGGTTCCGGTTTGGTGGCCGCGGGATCAGGTCTCTGCTTTTCGCAGATGATGTGGTCCTGATGGCTTCATCTGACCGAGATCTTCAGCTCTCACTGGATCGGTTCGCAGCCGAGTGTGAAGCGACCGGAATGAGAATCAGTACCTCCAAGTCCGAGTCCATGGTTCTTGCCCGGATAAGGGTGGAGTGCCATCTCCGGGTTGGGGAGGAGACCCTGCCCCAAGTGGAGGAGTTCAAGTACCTAGGAGTCTTGTTCACGAGTGAGGGAAGAGTGGATCGTGAGATCGACAGGCGGATCGGTGCGGCGTCTTCAGTAATGCGGACGCTGTATCGATCCGTTGTGGTGAAGAAGGAGCTGAGCCGGAAGGCAAAGCTCTCAATTTACCGGTCGATCTACGTTCCCATCCTCACCTATAGTCATGAGCTTTGGGTCATGACCGAAAGGATAAGATCACGGTTACAAGCGGACGAAATGAGTTTCCTCCGCCGTGTGGCGGGGCTCTGCCTTAGAGATAGGGTGAGAAGCTCTGTCATCCGCGAGGAACTCAAAGTAAAGCCGCTGCTCCTTCACATGGAGAGGAGCCAGATGAGGTGGTTCGGGCATCTGGTCAGGATGCCACCCGAACGCCTCCCTAGTGAGGTGTTTAGGGCACGTCCAACCAGTAGGAAGCCACGGGGAAGACCCAGGACACGTTGGGAAGACTATGTCTCCCGCCTGGCCTGGGAACGCCTTGGGATCCCCCGGGAAGAGCTAGACGAAGTGGCTGGGGAGAGGGAAGTCTGGGCTTCCCTGCTTAGGCTGCTGCCCCCGCGACCCGACCTCGGATAAGCGGAAGATGATGGATGGATGGATGGATGGATGGATGGATTGTTATTTTGTGTATTTATTTGCACATGTCAAAATTTCAATGTTGATGATGTGCATTTATTTAGAAAACAAAGGTTATGGAAAGCAGAAAATTTGTGAAAAAAGTTGAAATAAATATATTTCAACTTTTTTCCCGAAAATACAATGAAGTGTGTTTTTACCCGATTACTCGATTAATTGAACAAACTAATCAATACATAATTTAATTACTAAAATAGTCTAGAGTCGCAACCCGACTTTGAATACTTTTCACCGTGGGGCGGTATAGCTCGGTTGGTAGAGTGGCCGTGCTAGCAACTTGAGGGTTGCAGGTTCAATTCCCGCTTCTGCCATCCTAGTCACTGCTGTTGTGTCCTTGGGCAAGACACTTTACCCACCTGCTCCCAGTGCCACCCACACTGGTTTAAATGTAATTTAGATATTGGGTTTCACTATGTAAAGCGCTTTGAGTCACTAGAGAAAAGCGCTATATAAATATAATTCACTTCACTTCACATTGAGGGATGGATATGTTTGGTCTTTATTCATGCTTGGACATTACACAAGCCTCCAGCTAGGGGGCAGCAGTGCACACATTAACACCATCCCCACTGGTTAAGAGTTGACCATGGCCAGGCTATAAGACAGGGGTCGGGAACCTTTTTGGCTGAGAGAGCCAAAAAGTCAAATATTTTAAAACATATTTCCATAAGAGCCATATAATATTTTTGTTTAACACTGAACACAACTAAACACGTGTATTTTTAAGTAAGACCAACATTTCTAGAGTATAATAGGTCGTATTCTTTGTAATAACATTGTTATTCTATCAATCAATCAATCAATCAATGTTTACTTATATAGCCCTAAATCACTAGTGTCTCAAAGGGCTGCACAAACCACCACGACATCCTCGGTAGGCCCACATAAGGGCAAGGAAAACTCACACCCAGTGGGACATCGGTGACAATAATGATCCAGTGGGACGTCTGTGACAATAATGATTATGAGAACCTTAGAGAGGAGGAAAGCAATGGATGTCGAGCGGGTCTAACATGATACTGTGAAAGTTCAATCCACAATGGATCCAACATAGTCGCGAGAGTCCAGTCCAAAGCGGGTCCAACTCAGCAGCGAGAGTCCCGTTCACAGCGGAGCCAGCAGGAAACCATCCCAAGCGGAGGCGGATCAGCAGCGCAGAGATGTCGAGGCGGATCAGCAGCGCAGAGATGTCCCCAGCCGATACACAGGCAAGCAGTACATGGCCACCGGATCGGACCGGACCCCCTCCACAGGGGAGAGTGGGACATAGAAGAAAAAGAAAAGAAACAGCAGATCAACTGGTCTAAAAAGGGAGTCTATTTAAAGGCTACAGTATACAAATGAGTTTTAAGGTGAGACTTAAATGCTTCTACTGAGGTGGCATCTCGAACTGTTACCGGGAGGGCATTCCAGAGTACTGGAGCCCGAACGGAAAACGCTCTATAGCCCGCAGACTTTTTTTGGGCTTTGGGAATCACTAACAAGCCGGAGTCCTTTGAACGCAGATTTCTTGCCGGGACATATGGTACAATACAATCGGCAAGATAGGATGGAGCTAGACCGTGTAGTATTTTATACGTAAGTAGTAAAACCTTAAAGTCACATCTTAAGTGCACAGGAAGCCAGTGCAGGTGAGCCAGTACAGGCGTAATGTGATCAAACTTTCTTGTTCTTGTCAAAAGTCTAGCAGCCGCATTTTGTACCAACTGTAATCTTTTAATGCTAGACATGGGGAGACCCGAAAATAATACGTTACAGTAGTCGAGGCGAGACGTAACAAACGCATGGATAATGATCTCAGCGTCTTTAGTGGACAGAATGGAGCGAATTTTAGCGATATTACGGAGATGAAAGAAGGCCGTTTTAGTAACGCTTTTAATGTGTGCCTCAAAGGAGAGAGTTGGGTCGAAGATAATACCCAGATTCTTTACCGTGTCGCCTTGTTTAATTGTTTGGTTGTCAAATGTTAGAGTTGTATTATTAAATAGAGTTCGGTGTCTAGCAGGACCGATAATCAGCATTTCCGTTTTTTTGGCGTTGAGTTGCAAAAAGTTAGCGGACATCCATTGTTTAATTTCATTAAGACACGCCTCCAGCTGACTACAATCCGGCGTGTTGGTCAGCTTTAGGGGCATGTAGAGTTGGGTGTCATCAGCATAACAGTGAAAGCTAACACCGTATTTGCGTATGATGTCACCTAGCGGCAGCATGTAGATGCTGAAGAGTGCAGGGCCAAGGACCGAACCCTGGGGAACTCCACACGTTACCTTAACGTAGTCCGAGGTCACATTGTTATGGGAGACACACTGCATCCTATCAGTAAGATAAGAGTTAAACCAAGACAGGGCTAAGTCTGACATACAAATTCGTGTTTTGATACGTTCTAATAAAATATTATGATCGACGGTATCGAAAGCAGCGCTAAGATCGAGGAGCAGCAACATAGATGACGCATCAGAATCCATCGTTAGCAATAGATCATTAGTCATTTTTGCGAGGGCTGTCTCCGTCGAGTGATTTGCCCTGAAACCGGATTGAAAGGTTTCACATAGATTGTTAGACGCTAAGTGTTCATTTAACTGCTCCGCAACAATTTTTTCGAGGATTTTTGAAATAAAGGGAAGGTGAGACACCGGTCGGTAGTTTACCATGAGGTCAGGATCGAGGTTAGGTCTTTTAAGAAGAGGATGAATAACCGCTTTTTTGAATGCTAGGGGAACAGTGCCCGAGGAAAGTGATAAGTTTATAATATTTAGCACTGATGGACCTAATAATACAAAGAGCTCCTTGATCAGTTTCCCTGGAAGAGGGTCAAGTAAACATGTTGTTTGTTTTATTCCATTTACACGTTGTAACAATTCCTCTAATGTTATTTCATCAAAACGAGAGAAACTATTTTGGAGGGCAGTATCCGCCGTATATACAATCGTGTCAGTGTTAATAGAACCCCGTTGTAGCTGGGACGCATTGTCTTTAATCTCCTTTCTAATGACTTCAATTTTCTTACTAAAGAATTGCATAAAGTCATCAGCTGAGTGGGTGGAGCTACTGGAAGGAGTCCCTTGTTGGGTTAGCGATGCTACCGTACTAAACAAAAATTTAGGATCGTTTTTATTGCGGTGGATGAGATTTGAGTAATAATTAGCTTTAGCTAAGGTAAGCATGCGTTTATAAGTTATTAAACCATCACTAAATGCTTGATGGTGCACCTCAAGTTTAGTCGTGCGCCATTTGCGTTCCAGCTTTCTGCATAATAATTTCTGAGCTCTAGTTTCTTCTGTAAACCACGGGGTGCGCTTTTTTGGAGCCTTTTTTAACTTTAGCGGTGCTATGTTATCAATGGTTTCGCGCAGGGCGTCGTTAAAGTTGTTAGTGAGGTTATCAATAGAGCCCACATACTTTGGGAATGGTGCCATTACCGAGGGCAGTAGGTCAGCAAGAGCTGTCGTTGTGGCCGTATTAATGTTGCGGCTGCTATAGCAGTTATTATTATTATTAGTTTGACGAACATGCGTCTGAACCTCGAATTTTATAAGGTAATGATCGGACAATACTTTAGTATACGGGAGTATCGTAACTTTGGAAGCGGTGATACCCTTGACAAGCACTAAGTCTATCGTATTACCGTTGCGATGCGTGGGTTCATTTATTATTTGTGTGAGACCACAGCTATCAATTATAGTCTGGAGCGCTACGCACGGTGGGTCCGATGGGGTATTCATATGGATATTAAAGTCCCCCATTATGATTATATTATCGGCGTGTGTCACTAGATCAGCAACGAACTCTGAGAATTCATTGATAAAGTCCGAACAGGGCCCTGGGGGGCGGTAGATAACAGCCAGGTGTAGAGGCAGCGGTGTGACAGACCTCATAGTAAGCACCTCAAACGATTTATATTTATTATTTATGTTAGGACTAGGGTTAAAGTTTTCGTTGTATATTAGTGCGACCCCCCCACCCCTTTTAAGCGGACGGGCAATATGCGCATGTGTAAAGTTAGGAGGACATGCCTCATTTAGCGCAAAAAAGTCGTTTGGTTTAAGCCAGGTTTCACTGAGACCGATGACGTTAAGATTGTTGTCTCTGATAATATCATTAACTAACAACGTTTTGGGAGACAATGATCTTATGTTTAAAAAACCTATATTATAGGTAGTGGGCTGTTTTAGGGAATTTTTGATCAAATTATCCGTAGTAGCAATATTCATAATGTTGTGTTTATTATGCCCAGTGCATTCAGTATAATTGCGACCATATCTAGGAATTGATACGACGGGAATGTTCCGATTGTTTGATTGTTGCTTTGATAAACTGCACGCATCATGGTTAGCCTCCTCAGTAACGGGGATTTTCCGATTGTTTGTTTGTTGCTTTGATAAACTGCACGCATCATAGTTAGCCACCTCAGTAACACACATGTCCAACTCTGAAACACTCAAAGCAGAAAAAACTTGTTCTAATTTAACTGACTCCTTACCCAGACCAGTAGTCTCGCATTTTCCATCTAAATCCGTCTTCAGGGTGGAGGGAAGTGGTGTTCTGTGGGGATTAGCCTTCTGCTTTGTTTTTAGCCCCGCTCGACATCCGCGTTTCCGAACACACCGCTGGCGTCTGCTCCGTAGACGGCCCCCGCTGCTACTAGACTCCGCTGCTTCACAGGCCGCTGGATGTAGCCGCCGATGTATCCCCATGCTAGTTAGCATGTTTAGCACGCCCGCGTCTATCAGTCCAAAACGGCCCGATGTGTCCATATCCAGAAGTGTCTGGCGGTCGTACGTGATCACGGAGTGACCACGATGCGAGCCAGCCATGAAGTCTGCAGAACTGTCCGGCATTTCCGCCAAATGTTCCATCTTTAGCAAGAGCACCGCAGTGTCGCAGCCCGTCCGGGCGCCGCCATCTTGCCATTATGCCATTATTCTAAAGCTAACTGTGGAGGGGGTGTGGCCTGCAGCGAACTGGGGTGTGCCAGGACCGGCTTCAAAATCAGCGAAAGGTGCGTAGATGGCCCACCTAGGCCTTGTTATCTAATCACCTGTCGCTCTGTTATAAGCAGCAGCCAGAAGGAGAGACGGGGTTGGGGCTGGAAATACAATTGCTGGAAAGCAACTGAGAGACTTATTGAAGAATAAAACAATATTGAAACCCTGAAACAGGCTCTCATGTCGGTGCTTGGTGGTCCGAAGAACCCCTAGGAGGGCAAGCCCCATACTAACCAATAATAAATAAATAACTTCTTGAACAGGTGCGGTAGAAAACGGATGGACTAAAAATGCATGAGAATGTTCTATGTTTTTAACATTATTTTTAACACTGTGATTACAAGTGGAATTATTCATTACTTATCGTTTTAAGCAACGTCAGCTCAGATTTATCCGAGAGCCAGATGCAGTCATCAAAAGAGCCACATCTGGCTCTAGAACCATAGGTTCCCTACCCCTGCTATAAGAACAGGATATCAGTCCACCTACCAGTGCAGCTCATAAGGGTGCCAGAACCAAAACTGGAATAAATGGACCAGACAAAACAAATAATCATACATAATTCTTGGGTTTACCGTGAATACGGTAGGAAACTAGAATAATGATTAAAGTGATAAAAGCTGACAAGTGACTAATATTTACAGTGTTTCGAATGTTATTGTGTTTAAAGGGGAACATTATCACAATTTCAAAAGGGTTAAAAACAATAAAAATCAGTTCCCAGTGGCTTGTTGTATTTTTTGAATTTTTTTTCAAAATTTTACCGGTCTCGAAATATCCATAAATAAAGCTTTAAAGTGCCTTATTTTCGGCTCTCTGCGAAGACACTGGCCATTTCCCTGTGACGTCACACAGTGCTGCCAATATAAACAAACAATGGGAATACCACAGCAAGATATAGCGACATTAGCTCGGATTCAAACTCGGATTTCAGCGATTTAAGCGATTCAACAGATTACGCATGTATTGAAACAGATGGTTGGAGTATGAAAGTATTGAAGAAGAAACTGAAGCTATTGAGCGAATAGCTTTTGACGCTTTTCATAGCCATAGCATGGCCGAATAGCTGCGTTAGCATCGCCGGTAAAATGTGCGGACCAAACGATCAGGACTTTCGCATCTTTTGACACTGGAGCAACTTAAATCCGTCGATTGGTAAGTGTTTTTTTCGCATTAATGTGGGTGGAAGGAATATAGTTGCAAATGCATCTGTAGGTTATCCATACATCTCTGTGCCATGTCTGCTTTAGCACCGCCGGTAAATAGCATGTTAGCATCGATTAGCGTAGCATGTTAGCATCGATTAGCTGCCAGTAAAAATCAACAAGAGTCACCTTTGTGATTTCGTTGACTATCGTTTCAAATGCATCTGCAGGTTATCCATACATCTCTGGGCCATGTCTGCCTTAGCATCGCCGGTAAAATGTGAAGACACTCTGGCACATTCAACGGGGGTCTGTTGGCAGACACTTTCGCATCTTCGGGCCAGTGGTGCAACTTGAATCCCTCCCTGTTAGAGTTGTTACACCCTCCGACAACACACCGTCGAGGCATGATGTCTCCAAGGTTCCAAAAAATAGTCAAAAAAACGGAAAATAACAGAGCTGAGACCCGGTGTTTGTAATGTGTTGAAAATGAAAATGGTGGGTGTGTTACCTCGGCGACGTCACATTCTGACGTCATCGCCTCCAGCGCGATAAACAGAAAGGCGTTTAATTCGCCAAAATTCACCCATTTAGAGTTCGGAAATCGGTTAAAAAAATAGATGGTCTTTTTTCTGCACCATCAAGGTATATATTGACTCTTACATAGGTCTGGTGATAATGTTCCCCTTTAAGGGGCTGTTTGCAACATTTACACAGATGCCTAGAGGGCGCTAACTTTCTCGTACGTAATGACGTAACTAGTACGCACGCAACATATGCCCGCGCTTTCGCTTTGGGTGTTGTTAGCTAATGATGGCGATTTGGATAGTTAGTTAACTAACACTGAATGTGTAGTGTATTATAAGAACAACATTAATGCAAATTGTTTGTTGCTTTTCTTATACTGTTTTTGTATGTGTGTTCGCGCTCTCTGCGTGTACGTGTTGACAAGACAGGGTGAGTGGCAGCAGAAAACACATCGGCAAAAATTGTATTCAGAAAGTGTATGTGAAAAATATAGACTGTTTTAAAACAAGTGTGTATTGCTAAACCACTAACCGGTGGTGTTCTTTTTATATTTTTGGTTTTGGGTTTGAAAAATGTAACTGTGGAGAAGTTCCAAACAGATCCCAGTCAATCATTTGCATTTTTTTTAATCCGTTTTGAGAATCCCACTGACTTGAGTAGTTAAGTTCAATTGTTATAAAGTCAGTCGATAAACTTAACTTAGAAATTGTTTTAAAGGCTATCTATGATTACTTTGGCTTTTCTCACTTATAAATGTTACAATGTTGGATACGCCTGTTAAAAATGCCGAAACGTTCATTATTTTGTCTCTCTGATGATCCCAATCTGACATTTAGATTTAATATCCATCCATCCATCCATTTTCTACCGCTTATTCCCTTTCGGGGTCGCGGGGGGCGCTGGCGCCTATCTCAGCTACAATCGGGCGGAAGGCGGGTTACACCCTGGACAAGTCGCCACCTCATCGCAGGGCCAACACAGATAGACAGACAACATTCACACTCACATTCACACACTAGGGCCAATTTAGTGTTACCAATCAACCTATCCCCAGGTGCATGTCTTTGGAAGTGGGAGGAAGCCGGAGTACCCGGAGGGAACCCACGCATTCACGGGGAGAACATGCAAACTCCACACAGAAAGATCCCGAGCCTGGATTTGAACCCAGGACTGCAGGACCTTCGTATTGTGAGGCAGACGCACTAACCCCTCTGCCACCGTGAAGCCCTAGATTTAATATTTAAATTTAAATTCAAAGTGGTGTATTTTTTTCCTGCAATTGTGTAGAATGGCAGTGAATCATACGGAGAGATGACGTTTTGGAAACCACTACTTTATTACCACATAAGAGTGCCATGAAAGTCAAAGTAGTCATTTTGGACACTGTGTCTGACATGAAAATATTATCTCTGCTAAGCCCCAAAATGTCAATTTATTATTGGTTTCAAATATATTAAATTTGTTGGTTAGTTAGTTTGTATGGCCGTTATGATATGGTAGTTGCATTTGGGCAAAGGGATGCAGTAATCTACATAAAAAAAATACCTCTAAAAGTTAGTAAAAGATTTTAAGGTGCTTTTGTTAAATTAATCTGATTTATTGGGTCAAACTTTGGGATTTAATAACAGCGCTATCATGTGGTGGATTTGTAAGAAAATCCACCACTCCTGTTAAAAATGCCGAAACGTGAAATCATAAGAATTTGAAGAATTGAAAAAAATAAACAAATATAACAATATTTTTCAAATAATGCATTCTTAAAAATAAGATTTTTAGGCCATTTAATTTCTGCACATGCACCTTTTGTGACCTGTAACCTGTTTTGAAATTAACATCAAGAATATGAACATGATACGCTTAAAGGGGAACATCATCACCAGACCTATGTAAGCGTCAATATATACCTTGATGGTGCAGAAAAAAGACCATCTATTTTTTTAACCGATTTCCGAACTCTAAATGGGTGAATTCTGGCGAATTAAACGCCTTTCTGTTTATCGCGCCGGAGGCGATGATGTCAGAATGTGACGTCGCCGAAATAACACACCCACCATTTTCATTTTCAACACATTACAAACACCGGGTCTCAGCTCTGTTATTTTCCGTTTTTTTGACTATTTTTTGGAACCTTGGAGACATCATGCCTCGTCGGTGTGTTGTCGGAGGGTGTAACAACACTAACAGGGAGGGATTCAAGTTGCACCACTGGCCCGAAGATGCGAAAGTGTCTGCCGCCAGACCCCCATTGAATGTGCCAGATTGTCTTCACATTTGACCGGCGATGCTAAGGCAGACATGGCCCAGAGATGTATGGATAACCTGCAGATGCATTTGCAACGATAGTCAACGAAATCAGAAAGTTGAGTTTTGTTGATGTTGACTGCCAGCTAATCGATGCTAACATGCTACGCTAATCGATGCTAACACGCTATTTACCGGCGGTGCTAAAGCAGACATGAAACAGAGATGTATGGATAACCTGTAGATGCATTTGCAACTATATTACGTTTCCTTCCACCCACATTTAATGCGAAACAAACACTTACCAATCGACGGATTTAAGTTGCTCCAGTGTCACAAGATGCCAAAGTCCTGATCGTTTGGTCCGCACATTTTACCGCCGATGCTAACGCAGCTATTCGGCCATGCTATGGCTATGAATAGCGTCAATAGCTATTCGCTCAATAGCTTCAGTTTCTTCTTCAATACTTTCATACTCCAACCATCTGTTTCAATACATGCGTAATCTGTTGAATCGCTTAAGTCGCTGAAATCCGAGTTTGAATCCGAGCTAATGTCACTATATCTTGCTGTGGTATTCCCATTGTTTGTTTACATTGGCAGCACTGTGTGACGTCACAGGGAAATGGCCAGTGTCTTCGCAGAGAGCCGAAAATAAGGCACTTTAAAGCTTTATTTAGGGATATTCCGAGACCGGTAAAATTTTGAAAAAAACTTCAAAAAATACAACAAGCCACTGGGAACTGATTTTTAGTGTTTTTAACCCTTTTGAAATTGTGATAATGTTCCCCTTTAAGTGCAGTGACAGTGCTTCTAAACAACAATCCTCCTTTCCCAATAATCCATAATCATGCAGCTTGGTGGTTGCTTCCCATTCAATTAATGCCATCATGACAACTAACGAAATTACATAAGTGTGTTTTGCTCCAACCTCTACAAGCATACCACTGCGACCCCAGCAAAGGCAACCATTAGTGGGATGGCTGTGCACTTACAGTAGACTTTTTTAAAGGGAACCTAGGATAAATTTCGTTTTTTCTGACTTATAAACGTTGATACAATGTTGGATACTTGTATTAAATTATTAGGTTCATGCATACTGGTGTGGGCTTGCACACAGTTTTGGAAGCCTCTGTTCGCGGGGTTTTGCTGTCTGTCTATGTCGTGACGTCACAGTGAGGTAGACATACTTATTTGGACTTAAGTAAGATGGTTAGGAGCTCCTCTGGCTGTAAAGAAAATCAGAAAAAGTAAGACAAAGTATTAATTTCATCTAATCGTGGTATGCACAAAATAACTGCGACACGCAGTGACTTAAATGTTGCTGAAAGAATTGATCGGAGAGTGCGCACTGATGCTGTGAACGGGTGAATCTATATAATGTAGAAGTTTATTTCCAACCAAAAAAAAAAAAGAAAAAAACAGTGACCACTTCTAGATATATATTTAAACTGTGTACATATACAAAATACTGAAAATACTGAAAAACGGTTATACTTTTGGAGAGGGTTTCATTTGCAATCTAGGAACGCCTCCAGAAAGGGACAACTTGCAGATGGACTCATAAACAGGTTATAAAAGTGACTGTGGAGCAATACTAACGCAAAATTTACACAAAACACATCTTATATAATATAAGCCACTAGATAAATCATCACAGGTACCCATTAAATTGTTGCAGATGCTCATTGTAATAATCAATTTTGATAAACAGCTGTTAATAGGAAAAATACTGGTGGTAGCAAATATATAGTGTTTTACACACACACACAAATATATATATGTATATATATATATATATATATATATTAGGGGTGTGGGGAAAAATCGTTTATGTTGTGCGATTCAGAATCAATTCAAATTTTTAAAAGAATCATTTTTTTTATTTAAAAAATATATATATATATTTTTTTTTTCATTTATTATCTTTTTTTAATCAATCCAACAAACCACTACACAGCAATACCATAACAATGCAATCCAATTCCAAAACCAAACCTGACCCAGCAACACTCAGAACTGCAATAAAGACACAAACACGACACAGAACAAGCCAAAAGTAGTGAAACAAAAATTAATATTATCAACAACAGTATCAATATTAGTTGTAATTTCAGCATAGCAGTGATTAAAAATCCCTCATTGACATTATCATTAGACATTTATAAAAATTTTCAAAAAGTGTCACAGTGGGGTAGCGACTTGTCCAGGGTGTACCCTGCCTTCCGCCCGATTGTAGCTGAGATAGGCGCCAGCGACCCCGAAAGGGAATAAGCGATAGAAAATGGATGGATGGATGGGTCACAGTGGCTTACACTTGCATCGCATCTCATAAGCTTGACAACACACTGTGTCCAATATTTTCACAAAGATAAAATAAGTCATATTTTTGGTTTGTTTAATAGTTAAAACAAATTTACATTATTGCAATCAGTTGATAAAACATTGTCCTTTAAAATGATAAAAGCTTTTTACAAAAATCTACTACTCTGCTTGCATGTCAGCAGACTGGGGTAGATCCTGCTGAAATCCTATGTATTGAATGAATACGGAATCCTTTTAAATCGGGAAAAAAATCGTTTTTGAATCAAGAATCGAATCGAAAAAAATCGATATATTATCGAATCGTGACCCCAAGAATCGATATTGAATCGAATCGTGGGACACCCAAAGATTCACAGCCCCAATGTATATATATATATATATATATATATATATATATATATATATTATGAAGTTCTCAATTTGTATTTTAAATCAGGGAGATGTGGGGGAAAAAAATGCCTGTCTCCCATTGGGGCACTGGGTAAATAAATGATAAATGGGTTATACTTGTATAGCGCTTTTCTACCTTCAAAGTACTCAAAGCACTTTGACACTATTTCCACATTCACCCTTTCACACACACATTCCCCCACTGATGGCAGGAGCTGCCATGCAAGGCCATAACCCCGACCCATCAGGAGCAAGGGTGAAGTGTTTTGCTCAAGGACACAACAGATGCGACGAGGTTGGTAGAAGATGGGGATTGAACCATGAACCCTCAGGTTGCTGGCACGGCCACTCTCCCAACCGCGCCACATCGTCCCCACATCAGTACATACTAATGAGGACTAATTGGCCATAGATTGCAGATGTTAAAGTGCATTATATCATAGCTAAAAGTGTTACATGTGGAGGACCTTATTTAGCCCAAAAAATTAATTGCATAGGTCATAAGTCACTTAGAAACGTTTGCTTTCAACACATCATTACATCTTGTTTGACTCGCACACGCCAAAAAAAAACCCGAAATGACATTATGAACTATCTGCTTGTTGCCAGGCAACCTCATTGTTCCAGGGCCAAAAAAACTAAGGGCATTGAAGAAGTGTTTTGTTTAGTTTCTCTTGTTTCCAGGTGTTTTACAAACCTAAGCTCTGATACTAATATCAGCGTTATTACAGAGTACAACAACATTTAACAAAAAAAAAAAAAAATCCATTACATCTTCATTAAGTGGTTACATAAGAGAGTCCTGTTGCACTGTCACAGGTAATGTTTCACTAGGACAATAATAGCTTTTAATGAGATTTGTGTCCCAACTCAAGGGAGTGTGTATGTGTGTGAGGGTAGAGAAATACATGCTGGTGTGACTGATTTAATGTCCAAACATCTTAGTAATGTGACGACATTGGAAGAGGCGGGTGACGCATTAAAATAACTCACGCTTGGTCAGGTATTTCATTACAATCACTCACGTCTGCTGACTCGGATAATGCATTCATGTTTTCGAGTCACTCCTACGTTTATTGTACGTGTTGGAGGAGTTGACTCAGGATGACAGACAGAGGGTGAGGGAAATGGAAAGCATGGTCACTGTTTAAACCCTCTGTAAATTAAACTGAACCCAGTAGAGTCGGATGACCAACCAAAGATAACATCGTGAAGACATGGAGATTTTGTCGCTTACTGTCGTCGGTTATTGTAATAATCCAAGTTTCGAACATTACACTGGCTCGCATAGTAGAATAACAGCATTTAAAAAGTAAATGGAAGAGGAAGAGGGCTTTCTGCAAGGAGAGGTAAAAATAACCTTCACTTACACAGGAGAAGTAATCCTAGGGCAACTTTGACAAATTTAATCTGCCTTTCGTTTTCAAGAGGGATTAGTTTTGATTTCCTAATCTTCTCTGTGTCTATAAAGCACATCTCATTGGTGCGTTTTTCTTGTGCAGTCCATCTCATCTGTCCGACAGCTGATACCAGTCAAAGCGTTTGTCCCAATTTCACTAAAGAAACTAGAGGGATGGGAAGAACCGGCAGGGTCATGGCAACAACATCATCAGCGGTAAATGTATTTTGCCAATGGATTCAAGAAATCAAACGTGATACGGTAAAGTGCAGCCACAGTGCTTCTAAAAAAGAATCCTCATTTCGTAATAATCCATAATCATTTTCAAATGCAGCTTCGTGGTTGCTTCCCATTCAATAAATCCCATTATGACGACTAAAGAAAGTACATAAGTGTTTTGCTCCATCCTCCACAAGCATACCCAAGTGTACCACTGCGACCCCAGCAAAGGGAGGCATTAGTGGGGATGGTGTACCACTTACAGTAGACATATTATGATTTTAGTCTTTTTTGACTTAAAAATGTTGTTACAATGTTGGATTTTTTTTTAAAATGCTAGAGTTTTAAATCATAAGATTCATGCTTTTTGGCATGAGCTTGCAGGTAGTTTTGATTGCCTTTGTTTGCTGGATTTGGCAGTCTGGCTACGTCGTGACGTTACAGCGAGGCCGACATACTTATTTGGACATCAAGTAAAGCCCTCAGTCAGAGGGGTATGAGCTCTTCGAGGAATTGAAGAATTGTATGGTCATACAAGCAAATTCAGCACAGGTCAATCCAAACCAGGGGTAGGGAACCTATGGCTCTAGAGCCAGATGTGGCTCTTTTGATGTCTGCATCTGGCTCTCAGATAAATCTGAGTTGACACTGCTTAACACGCTAAGTAATGAATAATTCCGCTAGTAATCACAGTGTTAAAAATAACGTTCAAAATATAAAACATTCTCGTGCATTTTAATGCATCCATCCGTTTTCTACCGCACCTGTTCAAAAAGTTGCGTTAATGGTAAAAAGTTATTTATTTATTATTGATTAGTGTGGGGCTTGCCCTCCTGGGGGTTCTTCTGACCACCAAGCACTGACATGAGAGCCTGTTTCAGGGTTAAAATATTGTTTTATTTTTCAATAAGTCTCTCAGTTGCTTTCCAGCAATTGTCTTTTTCTCTTTTGTTCTCGCTCACACTCTGGCTCCAGCCCCAACCCTGTCTCTCCTCCTGGCTCCTGCTTATTACATAGCGACAGGTGATTAGATAACAAGGCCCAGGTGGGCCATCTACGCACCTGTCGCTGATTTCAAGGCCGGTCCTGGCACACCCCGCTCCACTGCGGGCCCGCGGGCCACACCCCCTCCACAGTTAGCTTCAGAATAACAATGTTATTACAGAGAATAACAGACTTATTATACTCTAGAATTGTTGGTTTTACTTAAAAATGCACGTGATTAGTTGTGTTCAGTGTAAGAAAAATATTAAATGGCTCTTATGGAAATACATTTTAAAATATTTGGCTTCTTGGCTCTCTCAGCCAAAAAGGTTCCCGACCCCTGATCTAAACGGTGGGATTTGTACTTTCATGCTGTAGTTGTTGACCGCCTTTACCTGTTTTGAAGATGTCATGAGCTTGCATGTAGTTTTGATTGCCTCTGTTTGCTGGATTTGGCAGTCTGGCTACGTCGTGACGTTACAGCGAGGCCGACATACTTATTTGGACATCAAGTAAAGCCCTCAGCCAGAGGGGTATGAGCTCTTCGAGGAATTGAAGAATTGTATGGTCATACAAGCAAATTCAGCACAGGTCAATCCAAACCAAGGGTGCCCATTACGTCGATCGCGAGCTACCAGTCGACCGCGGGGGGTGTGTCAGTCGATCTCGAGCCAGGCTTTTAAAAGAATAGACCTAAAAATTAGTGATCATCAATCTTCACCAAGACGTCACTTAAATGACATTCACGGTACCGGAGGGTCTTGTGAGATGACGCTGGCTGCTGCAAGATCTTTATTATTAAAATATGACCGAGAAGAAGGCGAGAAACACTTTTTATTTCAACAGACTCTCACGCCGTACCTTCCGTCAAAACTCTAAAGGCCGACTGCACATTTCCTATCTTCACAATAAAAGCCCTGCTTCATGCTGCCTGCGCTAACTAAATACAGAGTCTCGGAAAACTGGCGTGCACAAGCGATCCCTCAGAGACCCTTATTTTGTTAGCGCAGGCAGCATGAAGCAGGGCTTTTATTGTGAAAATAGGAAATGTGCAGTCGGCCTTTAGACTTTTGACGGAAGGGACGGCGCGAAAGTCTGTTGAAATAAAAAGTGTTTCTCGCCTTCCTCTCTGTCATTTTTTCATAATAATGAACTGGCAGCAGCCAGCGTCATCTCACAAGACCCTCGGGTGCCGTGAATGTCAATCAAGCAAGCTACGGAATTTGCCGCCAATGTTTTTCTTGTAAAGTGTATGGAAGCTGGATGAATTAGATGCCAAAAACCAACCACTTTCATGTGGTATTGTACAGAAAGGACAACTTTTTTCTCCTCCATTTGAAAATGCGGGCGTTATCATCATTACTGTCTGATTCCAATCAATGCAAGTCATCAGAATCAGGTAATACACCAACTTATATTCTTGTCTTTGTGAAAGAAAGACATCTATATGTGTTACACATGCTTGTATTATCATTAAACACATTTAACTTGTTTACAAAAATGTCTCTTTCATAAATAAATAAATATAAATGATATATATAAATGAGGTAGATCCCCTCGAGTTGGTCAATTGAAAAGTAGCTCGCCTGCAGAAAAAGTGTGGGCACCCCTGATCTAAATGGTAGGTTTTGTACTTTCGTGCTGTAGCTGTTGACCTGCTTTACCAGTTTTGTGTGTCTGCTCATGGGGTTAACGTAGTAAGCGCAGTATTTTTGGAAAGACTTTAAAGTAGCTGCAAATTGACAGTCTGAAAAATCAGATTAGCTGAAGCCCATTTCTATAAAAGGAAGAAGAGTTATGGGTGGTAGACTCTTGATACCGTCTTCTGAGGTTATACACAAAGAACAAAATAGGACTGACATTAATTTTAAAGGTAGGTTTGGTCATTGTTTGTGTGGTGCCAGTGTCAGATGTTGCAGCTCTTTTACTACTCTGTTGCATGTAGAATTCTCATTGCAGCCATCTGTTGGTGCATGGTCCAACGGGGCACGCACACAGAGTAATATGGTGTGTCTAATTCATCCTAATTTGGTTAGACAATAAAGTATGAGCAAAGTGATGCACTAGGCTCCAATTAGTCATGCACATTTTGAGGGAGTAAGATATTATGTAAGGCTCTAAAGCAGTGGCCATCAATTAGAATATTTCAGAAACTATAAATGGAAATTAAAATTAATACTGTATCCTACACAATACATCATTATTTAAAAAATAGTATTATTTATTTGGTCTTTGTCAGTGTTTATGGACATACATTACCAACAATAGTCAGCAGTGGAGGCAATAGCAATATTTTAGCGCAACATCTGTAAAGGCTGTGATATGCAGGGTCTTTATTTTCAGAGAATTAGGACGGTCATGGATTTTAACAATAAAATGACCCATTGGCAAAAGGCTTAGCGTCAAAAATTTCAGTGAGCTCCCTCCTGCTGTATAGAGCAACTTGGACCAGTGTAAACACAGCTGCAAATCCTTGCATTGAGATTGTAATTTCCTGAATTAAAGCTTCCACTGCAGTGGACACTTGTATTTTATATACTGTAACAGGGCTATGTTTTTTGTGACATGTGTAACTCTGACGAAAGAAATAGAAATGTGATCACAGGGCATCTGCTGATTGGACTGCACATTGCTTTGGTGTAGCAACAAATTATCAACAAACTCGGAAGACAAGGACAGTATAGGTACAGCTGTGGGCACACAGACTGTGGCGATCAATCGCAAACTGGATAACATCAGGGAGAGGCTTTTTGAAATTCTCTGATTGATCAACTTGGTAACCAGAATGGATAAAGATCAGACAAACCATTGGAATGTGTCTGCTCACCTGGAAAACAAAAATTCTTAACTACAATTTGACTTTCTCAAATGGCCTTGGCCAGGCTGTGCCGTAAACATCCCAACGAGGAAAGCCCATTGATAGCCGCTCTGAATCTGTCCCTCTTCCAACAATACTTGCGGAGTTCAACTCTGTTCACCGTGCCTGCAGAGCGACTACAGGCCTGCAGACATAACACACACCATTGACCATTGACTGCCACCGCTTAACCATCGAGGTACAACGGATGAAAGGATGCCCCCTCCCTGTCCTGTTGCAAGTCTAATGGTTTCTTTTTCGTAATATGTGGATATGTGCTTATCGTGGCTATCATTTTTTCTTTACTTGCACCAAACGGAGCCCCGCCCCATAGGAGCTTTGTCTGGGATCAACTTTTTTTTACCAATTATCCTCCTCTCCCCGCATCTATCTTTTTCACATCTTTTACAGGGCGCCGCCCTAACAGCAACCTATCAGCGTTCCTGTTTTGTTACCCTGTACAACATGGGTGTCAAACTCTGGCCCGCCGTGTATTTTCATTTGGCCCTTGAGGCAATATCAAATTACCTTAGAGCTGGCCCACCGGTATTATACAGCGACGGTGTAGCTGTAACACCGCATTCACCGCTAATACTCATACTTGCTAACCCTCGCCCCCAATTTTCCAAGGAGACTCCCAAATTTCAGTGCCCCTCCCGAAAATCACCAGGGGGCAACCATTCTACCAAATTTCTCCCGATTCCCACCTGGACAACAATTTTGGGGGCGTGCCTTAAAGGCACTGCCTCAAGCTTCCTCTAAAACCTTTCGTCCTACGTAGAAACAGCATGCCGGCCTAGTCACATGATATATGTGGCTTTTACACACAAACACACACAAGCTAATGCAATGCAAGCTTGGTCAACAGCCATACAGGTCACACTGAGGGTGGCCGTATAAACAACTTTAAGACTGTTACAAATATGCGCCACACTGTGAACCAACACTAAACGAGAATGACAAGCACATTTCGGGAGAACATCCGCACTGTAACACAACATAAACACAACAGAACAAATACACAAAACCCCTTGCAGCACTACCTCTTCCTGGACGCTACAATATACAAATGTATTATTAGCCTGTGGGAAAAGTTTATTTTGATATTTACCTGAGAAGGCTGCAAATAGAAAAGAGGCATTCAATTTCTATTTAAATTTGATTTGATATGCCATTGCTACTCTCAAATTATTAGTATTATTTGAAACTCGATTTTGCGTGTCACTATAAAGTTATATAAGTCTCGCTTGTTCAATATTCAATGCAAAACTTGTTTGGGTCCCTATTAAAAGGTTAATTTGTTCAACCTTGGCCCGCGGCTTTGTTCAGTTTAAAATTTTGGCCCACTCTGTATTTGAGTTTGACACCCCTGCTGTACAATGTATGTCTGATCTTGAACAGGTCTGTACTGAAAATGTAATTTTGTTGTACTTTTTATATGCAATGACAAAAGAAAGTGGTATCCTATCTTTTCTTAAATCAAAAACAAATGTTCGCTTTACAATAGTAATAATAGCGAAGGGAAAAGTCCGCCTCCTCCGGTCCTTAGCTTTGTGGAAATGTGGTCCTTTGAAAAATGTAGCTGAATAGCCCTCCTCGATTCCCTTCATCCACTTGAAAACCAGCATCCTCTGCAGTGGACAATTTTTTGTGCCCCACCATGCAAAACGCAAATATCCAATGGGACAAAACCATACTTGCCAACCAAATAACAACCTTTATCTTTTTAACTGTGTTGAGCCATAGACCAACAGTAAACCAATCAGATGAAAAGCTACTGAGTAAGCATGGGCCCAAAAAAGATAAACATGCTCACGAGGATTGACAACTCTTACCCCGTTCAGCCCAATTTACTGGTCACCAAGAGTTGTTTTAATTGACTACACTTGGAAAACTGTGTGTTAATTCAACTCTATATAATCAGGTCCAAAACTTACACGGAAGTAATCGCTGCATGCTGCCAAGATGGCTTTGTGGGCGTGGAACTTTTGGTCCCCTGCCACCAGCGTGACGTCACACAGAAGGCCGTCCTTCCTCTGCTGGTTGAGGGCAGCCAGCACGGTGTCCTGGTGGGACTTGGACTGACAGAGTCTTTGTCCTGTCAGCATCTCCCTGCTGAAGTAAACACATACATTATGCAGTTAAACCAAGCATAAAGCTCTAGGAATCTATAATATCCTGAAAAAGCTTTTGGAATCATTGATTTGTCCTTTCTGTCGGGGTTGAGCTGATCCTGCATTTTTAAAATGGAGTAAAATAGCAACAATCAATACATTAACATATTTTAAGCAGCAGGCACTTTTTCGTTTGCTCTATCTTGTTTATTAATATGATTCTGATTTTTGTTCTAAGATACAAACATTAAAAGTCCCCACTTAATGACAGGGTCGCATTCGAGATACAACTTTCGATTTATATTTGTTGATGTGGATTAAAAGCCTACTGAAATGAGATTTTCTTATTTAACGGGGATAGCAGGTCCATTCTATGTGTCATACTTGATCATTTTGCGATATTGCCATATTTTTGCTGTAAGAGAACATCGACGATAAAGTTCGCAACTTTTGGTCACTAATAAAAAAGCCTTGCCTTTACCGGAAGTAGCAGACGATGTGCGCGTGACGTCACGGGTTGTAGGACTCCTCACATCCTCATATTGTTTACAATCATAGCCAGCAGCAGCTAGAGCTATTTTGAACGAGAAAGTGACAATTTCCCCATTAATTTGAGCGAGGATGAAATATTTGTGGATGAGGAAATTTAGAGTGAAAGACTAGAAAAAAAATAAAAATGCATAAAAGATTAAAAATAATAATAATAAAAAAGGCGAGGGCAGTGAGAGCGATTCAGATGTTGTGAGACACATTTACTAGGATAATTCTGGAAAATCCCTTATCTGCCTATTGTGTTGCTCGTATTTTAGTGAGATTATAAAGTACCGTAAAGTCGAAGTAATATGGCCACGGGTGTGTTGACCCAGAGTCTCTGAGGGAAGTCACGCAGCTGCAGCAAGACAGAAACTCCGCTGATGTCTCCGGTAAGAGCTGACTTATTACCACAATTTTCTCACAAAAAACTGCCGGTTGACATTTGGCCGGGATCCATGTTCGCTTGACCGCTCTGATCCATAGTAAAGCTTCATCTTCGGGAATTTAAACAAGGAAACACCGACTGTGTTTGTGTGGCTAAAGGCTAAAAGCTTCCCACCTCCATCTTTCTACTTTGACTTCTCCATTATTAATTGAACAAATTGCAAAAGATTCAGCAACACAGATGTCCAGAATACTGTTTAATTATGCGATTAAAGTAGACTACTTATTGCTTGGATCGGGCTGGAAAATAATGTCCGCTACAACCCGAGACGTCAAACGCACGAGTCATCATACGAGTCATCATACCGCGACGTTTTCAACACGACACTTAGCGGGAACTTTAAAATTGCAATTTAGTAAACTAAAAAGGCCGTATTGGCATGTGTTGTAATGATAATATTTCATCATTGATATATAAACTATCAGACTGCGTGGTGGGTAGTAGTGGGTTTCAGTAGGCCTTTAATGTCGTTGTGTCTGTGTTTTTTATCGTTATTTTGATTATTTCATCATTATTATTTATTAATGGTATGGCCATATACAAGACACTTTAGTACAGGTTACAGGCCATGTCCAAATTTCTGAAATTAAAGCAAGGTCTTAGGTCTTTTTTTTATTTGACAATGTACATTGGTTGGAGAGGCTTGTTTATGGGATCAATAGACCCAAAGTAAAATCATGAATTGACAGGTGACTATAGTGAATTATATTTATATAGCGCTTTTCTCTAGTGACTCAAAGCGCTTTACATAGTGAAACCCAATATCGAAGTTCCATTTAAACCAGTGTGGGTGGCACTGGGAGCAGGTGGGTAAAGTGTCTTGCCCAAGGACACAACGGCATCGACTAGGATGGCCAAAGCGGGAAACGAACCTGGAACCATCAAGTTGCTGGCACGGCCGCTCTACCAAACGAGCTATACTGAGCTATAATAAAGCTACAAAAACACTCATCTCTCAGCCAGTTTGCTTGTCGCAATAGAGGTCTTTCTCTGAGGCAGGTCCTGAGGTGTCGGGATGTGACCACCTGTGATCTGATCCTTCTCTGTTGGGGCTGATGGCAAGTGTTTATTCTTCATTTTGGCCTTGGCCATGTTGTAATCGCCAGAATCAAAATACTTTAGCCCTTTCTGAAGTCGTTTTCTCAGAAAATCTGAACCTCCCGGTCTAGCTCCAAGATTGGGATGCATGACCTTTATCTTGGCTTCTTCTGCTTTTTCTGTACTGACAACTTTGTCATCCATTTCCTGCACCAGGGGTGCGGGATCATGGATGAAAGAGTGCCGCACCTCTACTGTCTACCACTTGCAAATTAAATTGAGCTGCAACAATTACTGTAATCAATTAAATCGATTGCAGGTCATTCCAGTGGGAAAAAAAAGCTTTAATTTATATTTTGTTACTTTTACTAATCACTTAATGAACTGTAACTAATAAACATTTGCAAAAATCCGGACAGCATCGAGTGCCCGGAAATTAAAATATGCAGAGATAGTTTTATATAACTTATTTCATATATTTTATTAATTTATTTATTTGTATTATTGCACACATCGCAGGTAGTTAGGAAGTGCTGAAAACTATTCAAAAAACAGAATTGCATGCCAGAAATGGCCTTAGTTTGCACTTTGGACTCGCCCACATTTACATTTCAACATTTTATTCTTTCTTCCTCATTTTTGATGTTTTTTTTTTCTTTTTCATTTCAAATGTAACTTTAGGCTATGACAAGGGCCAGCGAAAAGGAGTTGTGGGTCACAAATGGCTCTTCGCTGTCAATACTTATGCCTTTTTTTTCTCCTTTTTTTCCCAATTTTTCGTAACTGACACTTTATACTGTGGTGCCACTGAAAAAAAAGAGTGTATGCCACAAATGGCCCTTGGCCCACACTTTGGACACTTCCTCTATTATTTAACCTTTCTTGTTACATTACATGTTTTTGCTCTGTTTCTTCCATGTTGGTTGTTTATTCTCTAGGTTTTTGTTTATTTGTATTGTTATAATGTGCCACGGACCAATTACAAAGAATGTGTGAATGTGAGTGTGAATGTTGTCTGTCCATCTTTGTTGGCCCTGCGATGAGGTGGCGACTTGTCCAGGGTGCACCCCGCCTTCCACTCGATCGTAGCTGAGATAGGCGCCAGCGCCCCCCGTGACCCCAAAAGGGAATAAGCGGTAGAAAAATGGATGGATGGATGGATGGATGGATGTTTAAAGTGAAATGTCAAAGTTGATGTTAAATAATGTATTTCAATTATTGTCCCTAAAGTGCGGATGAGGCTATAAAGTTTGTTAATTTTATCCGATTACTCAATTACAAAATAGTCAATAGAGTACTCGATTACTGAAATAATCGATAGCTGCAGCTCTGAGTGGATTTAAAACTTATGTATTTTTTTTACCCATAGCAAATAAGTGAAGTGAATTATATTTATATAGCGCTTTTTCCTCGACTGACTCAAAGTGCTTTACATAGTGAAACCCAATATCTAAGTTACAATTAAACCAGTGTGGGTGGCACTGGGAGCAGGTGGGTAAAGTGTCTTGCCCAAGGACACAACGGCAGTGACTAGGATGGCGGAAGCGGGGATCGAACCTGCAACCCTCAAGTTGCCGGCACGGCCGCTCTACCAACCGAGCTATACCGCCCCAATAAAGCCATTTTTTAAGTTTTTGAAACAATGTGTAAAGCTAAAAAGTAAAATAATCTATTATAAACCTGGTATTAGGAAAACAATTACAATTTTGCAATTACAACAATACTTTACGGTAAAATGCACCCTATGTTTGATGACTGTATTCGCCCATCATGACTTACTAATTCTCTAGTTTCCACAATGATAAGGCACAGGAGAATTGAATGTGTGACTCACACTGATAGCCTAAATGACTGACAGGTAGACACACTAATTGTTCTGGGCTCATATGGCCAGGCTAGGGCACATTTTTTTAAAAGCTTGTGCCCTTCCATCATCAGTATGCCACCCCATCCTTCAAAACCCATCTCGTTGCACTGACAGTATTGGCCAGACTGCTACACTCACTCGGTGGTGATGGGGTGTAAGACAGAGAACATAACGGGTGTGTTGGGGCTTGCATGCCAGTTGTGTGCTTTACAGGCCAGAAGCAATGAATAATGTAAGCGTAAAAAGGAGATTTTTTTTTTTTAATGCTGCATTAATGTGAAAGGAAGGACAGTATTTAAAAAACCCACTGAAGGATGCGCAGAATTTTGTGGATGGAGCGAATAACTGTACATTGTCCTTCAAATAAACACAAACAATTTAAAAACACCTTATGGACAAGAACAAATGGAGAGCTCTCACCCTTGGAGACCTCACCCTGATGTGATACACCAGACCCTCACCATGAAGTTAGGCCCACAGGTGATGGGGGCTTTTAGTCATGAGGCCAAAGCCTGAAACGCCACACAGGATCTCCCACTGTTAGACCCACTATTTAAATATAAGGGTCAGGTACGTTGTGTGTATAGTGGCAGTCAAGGGTAGCCGCCTGGGCAATCTAGTCCAAGAACCTAAGTCACTTTCCATTCACTTCCAGAGACTGAGCGTCCGATGGGTGGGACAAAGCCGAGCATTGATCCCATGACTGTCTAGTTTGGCTGCAGTAGGACAATCCACTCTATACTCCCCCATTAAAGTGAATGGACGCTCGACTTCAACACTGTTTAATGCACTGTGACTTAGACTTAGACTTCCTTGTTATTGTCATTCAAATTTGAACTTTACAGTACAAATAAGAGCGAAATTTCGTTGCATTCGCTCTTGGTAGTGCAGGATAAAAAAAAAAAAGCAATTAGGTGCAGATACTTTGACGCGACAACGAATAGTAAGCAAGTTGCGTCAACAGCCGCAAAAGTAGCTGATTGCAAACAAAAGTTGAACGCCTTCTAGTGAATATTTAGTCAACGAAATGTAAACACATAAGTACACAAGTACATAAGTACATTAGTACACTATTTAAATATAAGGGTCAGGTACGTTGTGTGTATGGTGGCAGTCAAGTGTAGCCGCCTGGGCAATCTAGTCCAAGAACCTAAGTCACTTTCCATTCGCTTCAAGAGACTGAGCGCCCGATGGGTGGGACAAAGCCGAGCATTGATCCCATGACTGTCTAGTTTGGCTGCAGTAGGACATTCCACTCTATGCTCCTCCATTAAAGTGAATGGACGCTCGACTTCAACACTGTTTAATGCACTGTGACGCGAGCACAACGAATAGTAAGAAAGTTGCCTTAACAGTCGCAAAAGTAGCTGATTGCAAACAAAAGTTGAACGCCTTCTAGTGAATATTTAGTCAACGAAATGTAAACACATAAGTACATTAGTACACTATTTAAATATAAGGGTCAGGTACGTTGTGTGTATAGTGGCAGTCAAGGGTAGGCGCCTGGACAATCTAGTCCAAGAACCTAGGTCACTTTCCATTCACTTAAAGAGACTGAGCGTCCGATGGGTGGGACAAAGCCGAGCATTGATCCCATGACTGTCTAGTTTGGCTGCAGTAGGACAATCCACTCTATGCTCCTCCATTAAAGTGAATGGACGCTCGACTTCAACACTGTTTAATGCACTGTGACTTAGACTTAGACTTCCTTTTTATTGTCATTCAAATTTGAACTTTACAGTACAAATAAGAGCGAAATTTCGTTGCATTCGCTCTTGGTAGTGCAGGATAAAAAAAAAAAAGCAATTAGGTGCAGATACTTTGACGCGACAACGAATAGTAAGCAAGTTGCGTCAACAGCCGCAAAAGTAGCTGATTGCAAACAAAAGTTGAACGCCTTCTAGTGAATATTTAGTCAACGAAATGTAAACACATAAGTACACAAGTACATAAGTACATTAGTACACTATTTAAATATAAGGGTCAGGTACGTTGTGTGTATGGTGGCAGTCAAGGGTAGCCGCCTGGGCAATCTAGTCCAAGAACCTAAGTCACTTTCCATTCACTTCCAGAGACTGAGCGTCCGATGGGTGGGACAAAGCCGAGCATTGATTCCATGACTGTCTAGTTTGGCTGCAGTAGGACAATCCACTCTATGCTCCCCCATTAAAGTGAATGGACGCTCGACTTCAACACTGTTTAATGCACTGTGACGCGAGCACAACAAATAGTAAGAAAGTTGCGTCAACAGCCGCAAAAGTAGCTGATTGCAAACAAAAGTTGAACGCCTTCTAGTGAATATTTAGTCAACGAAATGTAAACACATAAGTACATTAGTACACTATTTAAATATAAGGGTCAGGTACGTTGTGTGTATAGTGGCAGTCAAGGGTAGGCGCCTGGACAATCTAGTCCAAGAACCTAGGTCACTTTCCATTCACTTAAAGAGACTGAGCGTCCGATGGGTGGGACAAAGCCGAGCATTGATCCCATGACTGTCTAGTTTGGCTGCAGTAGGACAATCCACTCTATGCTCCCCCATTAAAGTGAATGGACGCTCGACTTCAACACTGTTTAATGCACTGTGACGCGAGCACAACGAATAGTAAGAAAGTTGCCTTAACAGTCGCAAAAGTAGCTGATTGCAAACAAAAGTTGAACGCCTTCTAGTGAATATTTAGTCAACGAAATGTAAACACATAAGTACATTAGTACACTATTTAAATATAAGGGTCAGGTACGTTGTGTGTATAGTGGCAGTCAAGGGTAGGCGCCTGGGCAATCTAGTCCAAGAACCTAAGTCACTTTCCATTCACTTCAACTTTCTATTCACTTAAAGAGACTGAGCATCCGATGGGTGGGACAAAGCCGAGCATTGATCCCATGACTGTCTAGTTTGGCTGCAGTAGGACAATCCACTCTATGCTCCCCCATTAAAGTGAATGGACGCTCGACTTCAACACTGTTTAATGCACTGTGACGCGAGCACAACGAATAGTAAGAAAGTTGCCTTAACAGTCGCAAAAGTAGCTGATTGCAAACAAAAGTTGAACGCCTTCTAGTGAATATTTAGTCAACGAAATGTAAACACATAAGTACATTAGTACACTATTTAAATATAAGGGTCAGGTACGTTGTGTGTATAGTGGCAGTCAAGGGTAGGCGCCTGGGCAATCTAGTCCAAGAACCTAAGTCACTTTCCATTCACTTCAACTTTCTATTCACTTAAAGAGACTGAGCATCCGATGGGTGGGACAAAGCCGAGCATTGATCCCATGACTGTCTAGTTTGGCTGCAGTAGAACAAACCACTCTATACTCCCCCATTAAAGTGAATGGACGCTCGACTTCAACACTGTTTAATGCACTGTGACTTAGACTTAGACTTCCTTTTTATTGTCATTCAAATTTGAACTTTACAGTACAAATAAGAACGAAATTTCATTGCATTAGCTCTTGGTAGTGCAGGATAAAAAAAAAAGCAATTAGGTGCAGATACTTTGACGCGAGCACAACGAATAGTAAGCAAGTTGCGTCAACAGTCGCAAAAGTAGCTGATTGCAAACAAAAGTTGAACGCCTTCTAGTGAATATTTAGTCAACGAAATGTAAACACATAAGTACACAAGTACATTAGTACACTATTTAAATATAAGGGTCAGGTACGTTGTGTGTATGGTGGCAGTCAAGGGTAGGCGCCTGGGCAATCTAGTCCAAGAACCTAGGTCACTTTCCATTCACTTAAAGAGACTGAGCGTCCGATGGGTGGGACAAAGCCGAGCATTGATCCCATGACTGTCTAGTTTGGCTGCAGTAGAAAAAAACACTCTATACTCCCCCATTAAAGTGAATGGACGCTCGACTTCAAAACTGTTTAATGCACTGTGACTTAGACTTAGACTACGACTTCCTTTTTATTGTCATTCAAATTTGAACTTTACAGTACAAATAAGAACGAAATTTCATTGCATTAGGTGCAGATACTTTGACGCGAGCACAACGAATAGTAAGCAAGTTGCGTCAACAGTCGCAAAAGTAGCTGATTGCAAACAAAAGTTGAACGCCTTCTAGTGAATATTTAGTCAACGAAATGTAAACACATAAGTACACAAGTACATAAGTACATTAGTACACTATTTAAATATAAGGGTCAGGTACGTTGTGTGTATGGTGGCAGTCAAGTGTAGCCGCCTGGGCAATCTAGTCCATGTACCTAGGTCACTTTCCATTCACTTAAAGAGACTGAGCGTCCGATGGGTGGGACAAAGCCGAGCATTGATCCCATGACTGTCTAGTTTGGCTGCAGTAGGACAATCCACTCTATGCTCCTCCATTAAAGTGAATGGACGCTCGACTTCAACACTGTTTAATGCACTGTGACGCGAGCACAACGAATAGTAAGAAAGTTGCCTTAACAGTCGCAAAAGTGGCTGATTGCAAACAAAAGTTGAACGCCTTCTAGTGAATATTTAGTCAACGAAATGTAAACACATAAGTACATTAGTACACTATTTAAATATAAGGGTCAGGTACGTTGTGTGTATAGTGGCAGTCAAGGTGGCCTGGGCAATCTAGTCCAAGAACCTAGGTCACTTTCCATTCACTTAAAGAGACTGAGCGTCCGATGGGTGGGACAAAGCCCAGCATTGATCCCATGACTGTCTAGTTTGGCTGCAGTAGGACAATCCACTCTATGCTCCCCCATTAAAGTGAATGGACGCTCGACTTCAACACTGTTTAATGCACTGTGACGCGAGCACAACGAATAGTAAGAAAGTTGCCTTAACAGTCGCAAAAGTAGCTGATTGCAAACAAAAGTTGAACGCCTTCTAGTGAGTATTTAGTCAACGAAATGTAAACACATAAGTACATTAGTACACTATTTAAATATAAGGGTCAGGTACGTTGTGTGTATAGTGGCAGTCAAGGGTAGGCGCCTGGGCAATCTAGTCCAAGGACCTAAGTCACTTTCCATTCACTTCAACTTTCTATTCACTTAAAGAGACTTAGCATCCGATGGGTGGGACAAAGCCGAGCATTGATTCCATGACTGTCTAGTTTGGCTGCAGTAGGACAATCCACTCTATGCTCCCCCATTAAAGTGAATGGACGCTCGACTTCAACACTGTTTAATGCACTGTGACGCGAGCACAACGAATAGTAAGAAAGTTGCGTCAACAGCCGCAAAAGTAGCTGATTGCAAACAAAAGTTGAACGCCTTCTAGTGAATATTTAGTCAACGAAATGTAAACACATAAGTACATTAGTACACTATTTAAATATAAGGGTCAGGTACGTTGTGTGTATAGTGGCAGTCAAGGGTAGGCGCCTGGACAATCTAGTCCAAGAACCTAGGTCACTTTCCATTCACTTAAAGAGACTGAGCGTCCGATGGGTGGGACAAAGCCGAGCATTGATCCCATGACTGTCTAGTTTGGCTGCAGTAGGACAATCCACTCTATGCTCCTCCATTAAAGTGAATGGACGCTCGACTTCAACACTGTTTAATGCACTGTGACGCGAGCACAACGAATAGTAAGAAAGTTGCCTTAACAGTCGCAAAAGTAGCTGATTGCAAACAAAAGTTGAACGCCTTCTAGTGAATATTTAGTCAACGAAATGTAAACACATAAGTACATTAGTACACTATTTAAATATAAGGGTCAGGTACGTTGTGTGTATAGTGGCAGTCAAGGTGGCCTGGGCAATCTAGTCCAAGAACCTAGGTCACTTTCCATTCACTTAAAGAGACTGAGCGTCCGATGGGTGGGACAAAGCCCAGCATTGATCCCATGACTGTCTAGTTTGGCTGCAGTAGGACAATCCACTCTATGCTCCTCCATTAAAGTGAATGGACGCTCGACTTCAACACTGTTTAATGCACTGTGACTTAGACTTAGACTTCCTTTTTATTGTCATTCAAATTTGAACTTTACAGTACAAATAAGAACGAAATGTCATTGCATTAGCTCTTGGTAGTGCAGGATAAAAAAAAAAGCAATTAGGTGCAGATACTTTGACGCGACAACGAATAGTAAGCAAGTTGCGTCAACAGCCGCAAAAGTAGCTGATTGCAAACAAAAGTTGAACGCCTTCTAGTGAATATTTAGTCAACGAAATGTAAACACATAAGTACACAAGTACATAAGTACATTAGTACACTATTTAAATATAAGGGTCAGGTACGTTGTGTGTATGGTGGCAGTCAAGTGTAGCCGCCTGGGCAATCTAGTCCAAGAACCTAAGTCACTTTCCATTCACTTCCAGAGACTGAGCGTCCGATGGGTGGGACAAAGCCGAGCATTGATCCCATGACTGTCTAGTTTGGCTGCAGTAGGACAATCCACTCTATGCTCCTCCATTAAAGTGAATGGACGCTCGACTTCAACACTGTTTAATGCACTGTGACGCGAGCACAACGAATAGTAAGAAAGTTGCCTTAACAGCCGCAAAAGTAGCTGATTGCAAACAAAAGTTGAACGCCTTCTAGTGAATATTTAGTCAACGAAATGTAAACACATGAGTACATTAGTACACTATTTAAATATAAGGGTCAGGTACGTTGTGTGTATAGTGGCAGTCAAGGGCAGGCGCCTGGACAATCTAGTCCAAGAGCCTAAGTCACTTTCCATTCACTTCAACTTTCCATTCACTTAAAGAGACTGAGCATCCGATGGGTGGGACAAAGCCGAGCATTGATCCCATGACTGTCTAGTTTGGCTCCAGTAGGACAATCCACTCTATGCTCCCCCATTAAAGTGAATGGACGCTCGACTTCAACACTGTTTAATGCACTGTGACTTAGACTTAGACTTCCTTTTTATTGTCATTCAAGTTTGAACTTTACAGTACAAATAAGAACGAAATGTTGTTGCATTCGCTCTTGGTAGTGCAGGATAAAAAAAAAAAGCAATTAGGTGCAGATACTGTGACGCGAGCACAACTAATAGTAAGAAAGTTGCGTCGACATTCACAAAAGTAGCTGATTGCAAACAAAATTTCAACGCCTCCTAGTGCATATTTAGTAAACCAAATGTAAACACAAAAACACATATTTGACCAGGTTTTTTTTGGACATTTTAAGAAAAGCTGAGCTTTTGTATCTAAAACCAAACTACTTTACAGGAGCTAGACTTTGTTCTACTATGGATTTGCTTGCTGAAAGGTAGCGAGCTGGCGTGGGACTATCAATAGCCGAGTCCCCCTGGCTCAGTGCGGGCATGTTGAAGTCACCCCTAGTGAACGGGATGGTTAAAGGGGCAGTAGTGGCCATACAAATACTGATACTAATACTCGACATTTTCTAAATCTTTGAATCAGTCGATTTTTGATTACAATTGTAATCGGACAAAAACAAAGAAACAGATGTAACATTATCAATTACATATGTAAACTACTTCCTTATACCTATTTATGACATACAGAATTTGAGCAAAATAAAGTCAATGGTGCAAAATAACTAAACATAAGAAAAAACTGCTACTGGTTCTAACTTAAATCATTTGGTTTCTGCTCTTGAAGTTTTCCTGTATCCAAATACTTATTTCCTGAGTATGTAAACAATAATATGTTCACTCAGCTCAACTATTGTTACTTTTGAAAACCATCTTAAAACGGACTTCAGATTTCTTCGTCTTTCCAAATCGTTTTACAATATCTCGAGGCCGGCTTTGACATAGTATAACGGCATTGACGTAAATGTTACAAAGTTCCTAAGCCCGGTCAGATGAATGTCTTGAAAACATTCATAGTGTTGTTTTTCGAGGAGGTGCGTATGTTTTGTTTTGTAGAAACTACATGTCTGTCTGTAGTATATTTAATGTGTCACTTTCATTTTCTGTTTTTATTAAATGACAAACTGCTTGGCGGGATGCTTGGACGCAATGGCCACTCTCTCCCCGAGCTTGGGGAAAATGCTCCAGAGTATAGGCAAGCGATAAACAGTGAATTCTAAATGATTCCTTTTGTATTGCTCTTATGGAAGAATTGAAAATAAAGAATCTTTGAAGTCCTTAGTATAAGAACTTCAGAAGACTGCGATTAGGTGGCGACTTATCCAGCTGAGATAGGCTCCAACACCCCCCGCGGCCCCAATAGCAACAAGCGGTAGAAAATAGATGAATGGATGGAAGAAAGCTCAATACTCCAAAGTGCAAAACAAACCATTTTCTGTTGCAGGTCCCAAACTCTGAAACGATGGCCCTCTTCATGGGAGACAAGCCCTTTCTTTGGCTACTTATAAGACCCTTCTTTAAACCTATTTTTACTCACTGGCTTTTAATCCCTGCATCAGACTATGAACTGTTTTTCACTTTTGAACGACCTTTTATCAGATGGATTTTTCTTAAGATATTGTTTTTTATCTGATTTTTTTATATATATATTTACATCTGTTTTAAATTATGTTTTAATCTGTCCTTTGAATGTACTTTTCTGTTTATATAATTTTTTTTTGTGGTGTACAGCCCTTGGTTTTTCAACTGTGGTTGTTTTTAAAGGGCTTTATAATGTTCCGGCAGTAGGACAACAAGCAATGACCACATGCACTTTAGCAGTTGGCACTTTTCTGTCATTCTAACCGATACACTGTTGTTGTATGTCCCTGTGTTGCCATTGTAATCTACTGTATTTCCTGTTTTTAGTCCTGCCTTGTAATGTTTTTGAGTTTTAATGTGATATATTTTCTACACAATGCCTGAGACAAATTTCCCTAACAGTACAATAAAATGTGCCCTGATCCTGACCTTTCCATCACTTGAGGTAAAGAACAAAAGAGCAGATTGCAGATACAAGCCAAAATCAGATTCCCCATAGGGCGATTGGTAACCCGAAAGGAGCTCAGAGTAAAGGCACAGCTCCTCTACATCCAGAAGAGCAAGTTGAGATGGCTCCGGCATTTAGTCCGCATGGCCTACTGGACCCCTCCCGAGTCTGATGTGCCGGGCATGTCCAGCCAGAAGAAGGTCGAAGACACTGGAGGGATTACCGGTATGTCTGCGAGCTGACCGAGGAACGCCTCTGTGTCTCCCTAGTGGAACTGTAAAAGATGGCCGGAAAACGGGAAGTCCGGGCTTCCCTACTGAGGCTGCTGCCCCCATGGATATGGGGAAGAAAAATTAAAAGAAATGTAAAACAGAAAACTGTATTTGTTTCATCTTATCGGGTGTATTTAACAGGTCTTTTAAAAAATATTGCAAAGGCCAATTCATATTCAATACATTTATTGCTAGGTCTTAGTTCTAACACAACTTGCCTCTAATACATTTGAATGGTTCATTCCTAAAGCCAAAGGACTGAATTGTGACTAGGGATAGGCACCAAAACCCAGTAGCCTAATAGAACCGGTGCTGATTTAGACAGTAGTAACTGGACCAAAAACGAAGAAACTATTGTTGCCGACAGAAGTACAGACACCAACACCAACAGTAGCCCCCCATAGCACCGTTAGCACCGCAGTGCTAGCCTAGCCAGTAGCCACAACAACACACCAATAATGGTTACATCTAGCAAGGTTGCATTCAAGAACAACTGGAATTTTGAATATCAAACATTACAGATCAAGTTAGTAGTTTTTTGCACATTCTCTATGTTCTGTGTTGCTGCAATAATTATGACAATTTGTTGTAGATTTAATTTCCTTTTTTATGTATCACTTGGTTATCATACAAATTTATAGCATTGAAGTATTTAAATGACTAGTCCGTTCAACTTGAATGTCAAACAATTCTATAAAAAAAGGCATGGGTAGTTCTTTGTTTAGTTTTTTTTTTTTTTTACAAAGATTTGGACGTTTTCAATTTTTTAAGGAACCGGTTTGGGCCTCGGGCTTCACGGTGGCAGAGGGTTTAGTGCGTCTGCCTCACAATACGAAGGTCCTGAGTAGTCAGGGTTCAATCCCTGGCTCGGGATCTTTCTGTGTGGAGTTTGCATGTCCTCCCCGTGAATGCGTGGGATCCCTCCGGGTACTCCGGCTTCCTCCCACTTCCAAAGACATGCACCTGGGGATAGGTTGATTGGCAACACTAAATTGGCCCTAGTGTGTGAATGTGAGTGTGAATGTTGTCTGTCTATCTGTGTTGGCCCTCCGATGAGATGGGGACTTGTCCGGGGTGTACCCCGCCTTCCGCCCGATTGTAGCTGAGATAGGCATCAGCGCCCCCTGCAACCCCAAAGGGAATAAGCGGTAGAAAATGGATGGATGGATGGGTTTAGGCCTCTTGTAAGCACCGACACTGTTTTTAGAGTACGGATTATCGGGTAAAATGTAGGCGACACCCTTTTCTAATTGTGACTGTCGGGGATCATTTTTGTTACAGCGGCTGTGTTAATCATTTCGTTCAAAACCACAGAAAGATAACATCATTTCAGAGACTACTAAGAGCAGTCAGTGACGAGGCTGTGTTAACCAATTACTACCATCAAATACCCTTGCATACTTGGTTTATTTTTATTTTTTGCTAATCTCCAGTTTTCAGTATATACTGGAGCAGGTTCTTTACCTGAGGCCTGGTTCAGAAGGCATGCCCCTGCACGCAGAACGAAGGGACTCTTGTGGCAGGGAGGTGCTATGCGTCTAAAGACTGTGGTCTCCTCGGTGGCAACACACATCAGCCTGATAGGAAAGAACACAGTGTCAGCTTTTGTCAGTCCATCCACTCCACTCAGCTGCAGTGTGGCAATCCCTCCCCCTTGCGATGCGTGAAAAGATGCAACTGGCGCCAAGTTCTCATTTGACTGTAGACCAGGGTCTCAAACTCAATTTACCGGGGGGCCATTGGATGCAGAAACTGGGTGAGGCTGGGCCGCGAGAAACGATTTATTAAAAAAATCTAACATGCATTTTTTAATGAATTCACCTTCTTTGAATGGCTTTCCCGCCCTAGCAACATACTTGCCAACTCTCGCATTGTTTCCGGGAAACACCCGGATATCAGTGCCCCTCCCGACAATCTCCCGGGGCAATCATTCTCCCGGTTTCCACCCGGACAACAATATATTGTACAATATACACCCCCACCGCCCCAGCCCCGCCCCCTATTGTAGCCCGGAAGAGTTAGGGCTGCATTGGATTCTGGGTATTTGTTCTGTTGTGTTTATGTTGTGTTACGGTGCAGATGTTCTCCCAAAATGTGTTTGTCATTCTTGTTTGGTGCGGGTTCACACTGTGGCAAATATTTGTAACAGTGATAAAGTTGTTGATATGCCCACCCTCAGTGTGACCTGTATGGCTGTTGATCAACTATGTCTTGCAGTCACTTACTGTGTCTTCAGAAGCCAAATACAACATGTGGCTTCTGTTTGTACAGATTGTAGAGGATGTTAAAGGCAGTGCCTCTATGGTGCCCCCTTATTATTGTTGTCATGTGAGAATTCGGGAGAATGATTACCCCTGGAGGGGCACTAACAACTGGGAGTCCCCCGGAAAAAGCGAGGGTATACAAGTATGACGTTGTAAAGCGTTATTCATACAAAACTCGTGGGCCGCACCAACATTAAATTTTCATATTAAGGTGCGGGCCGCAAAATAACATCTCGCGGGCCGTAATTGGCCCACGAGCCGCGTGTTTGAGACCCCTGCTCTAGACTTTGATCATTGATCATTTCCAGCAGAAAAAAAACACACTGTGGCAGTCAGTATGACACCTAGAGGAGATAATCATGGCTTCCAAAATAACATGGACATCAAGTCCTTGTGATGCATTAAATATACTGAATATCACACAGCACTTGTGACTAATATCTGACACCAGGCAAACAGTGTCCTGACTGTAACACCGCAGAATAACTGTACAGGTCCATTTCAAAGCTTGTCTACATATGTGAGCTTTGTCTTTAGTGCTTTGCGTCACTACGTGTAGTGCCGACTCCTTTTTGAGAGTAGTTCCCGGCAAGATGTAGTTATTGATCCATTTATGAGTGACCTTCAGATACATGGACACAGAAAAATGCATCTGACTGATGAAGGCGAGAAGGACATATGTTGCATCTCCTGTTAAGGCTGACATATTGTGACCTCTATATGTAAACAGATCAGTAAATCTGAATTATAACCTGTCAAATGTGCTTTCTGATTTTTTTTCTCAATGACTAAATGTGGCAGCTGCAAGTCCAATAAAGATCTGGTCAAAAAACAACATGGAATGGTGAATGAAGGGAGGTTTGTGCTACCAGATAAGTAGACATCTTTGTTGCATTGACTGTCACTTTCCAAAATCTTCCAGCTGTCAAAAGGTTTCCTAGCAACAACGCCTGGGCTCCGAACACTGGGGCAGGTGGAGGACAGCCTTCCCATGCCGGAGTAAAAACTTTCATTACACACTAAAATATATTGTAGATAGTTGACGTCGCCAGAGCTCACACACCTCATATGTCAGCGTCCTCCTGTCCTCGTCCGGGTCTCCTCTGACAAAAATGGCATTTCGAGTCCGAGCACTCCGCTATTAGAAGGAGACGGGAGAAACGCAAAAAGAGCGACAACGGCGAGCAATGCGGGCACTTTTATCTGTGATGTGTGTGTTATGTCAATGTGTTAGTGGAGCGCCTACATTGTAACAACAAAACTCCGCCCCCCTTGGTGGTCACATGAAGGCGGACAAATAGGGGGATATAGCACCCCCAAGTGGATTACTGGGGAATAGCATGCGTGTCATTGTGAAGAGATGTCTGCTGTTTGGACACTAGGAGGCGAGACGTAGCATTATATAACAGGGGTGCCCAAACTTTTTCCGCTGAGGGCCGCACACTGAAAAATCAAAGCAAGCGGGGGCCATTTATTTAAAAAAACAATCCAATATATGTATAAAAAATATACATTTAGGCCTCCACTCAGGCTTGATCCCGGGGACCCCAAAGGGTTTTGGTAAAAATAAAATGTCATTATTCAGTATTATTCATTTTATTATTATTCAAGTTTTAAATCTCTAGCAAAGGGGTCACCAACGCCGTGCCCGCGGGGACCAGGTAGCCCGTAAGGACCAGATGAGTCGCCCGCTAAAAATAGCTCAAATAGCAGCACTTACCAGTGAGCTGCCTGTATTTTTTTTTTATTGTATTTATTTACTAGCAAGCTGGTCTCGTTTTGCTCGACATTTTTAATTCTAAGAGAGACAAAACTCAAATAGAATTTGAAAATCAAAGAAAATATGTTAAACACTTGGTCTTCACTTGTTTAAATTAACTAATTTTTTTTTTTTTTTCCGTGCTTCTTATAACTTTCAGAAAGACAATTTTTGAGGAAAAAATACAACCTTAAAAATGATTTTAGGATTTTTAAACACATACCTTTTTACCTTTTAAATTCCTTCCTCTTCTTTCTTGACTATTTAAATCAATGTTCAAGTATTTTTTTTTTATTGTATAAAGAATAATAAATACATTTTAATTTAATTTGTTACGCTTGTGTGGCATTGTAATGCAGGATTCGGTCCTCCGTGGATGCGTCAGCAAGAACACAGCAAAAAGGTAAGAACTAAGGGATTTATTAAACAAAAGGAGCTATGAACAAAAACACTGATACAAATAGAAAAGGCAAAATAAAGCTTAGCGTGAGAGCTAGCGAAAACGAGAGTGAGAGACAAGTCGTAAACAGATGTATGTGAACAAACTAAGATCCGACAATCAGTGAACAGAAAACGCTGGCTTATAAACAGGTGGTGATTAGTAAAGACAGGTGTGCTGGAAAAGAGAGTAGCAGCTGAAACTAATGAGTGACCATGGAAACGAACGAAACAGGAACTAAGAATGTCAAACCGCAGAGTGATATAAAAATGGAACAAAAATAACAATATGGTGATGATCCGACCATCGGATCACAACAGTATCCCCCCCCAAAAGAGACAGATACCAGATGTCCAAAAAAAATACAACAAAGAATGCAAAGAAAAACTAGAACCCCCTCCCCACAACAAGAAAATCCGCAGAAGAAGGGAGGGCGGAGGGAGGTCACGGCGGAGGGTCACCAGGTCGCGTGTCCCCGAATCCACCGAGGAATAGCAATGTGGCGGCGGCGGATGGAACGCCGCTGCCGAAAAAGTTTTGGCGGCCGACCTTGAAAAAGCCACATCAGTGGCCGCCTTGCAGGATGAGGTGCACGGCGAGGCGGACGACCTCGCAGAGGCCACACCTGTGGCAGACGTGGAGGAGGCTTGGCAGCAGCAGACGAAGGTGCGGGGGCTGCAGCCGAAGCAGGTGCAGAGGCCGGCGGAGGAGCAGGCGCAGGCTTCAGCCGAGGAGCAGGTGCAGAGGCCGGCGGAGGAGCAGGCGCAGGCTTCAGCCGAGGAGCAGGCGCTGGCTTCAGCCGAGGAGCAGGCGCTGGCTTCAGCCGAGGAGCAGGCGCTGGCTTCAGCCGAGGAGCAGGCGCTGGCTTCAGCCGAGGAGCAGGCGCTGGCTTCAGCCGAGGAGCAGGCGCTGGCTTCAGCCGAGGAGCAGGCGCTGGCTTCAGCCGAGGAGCAGGCGCTGGCTTCAGCCGAGGAGCAGGCGCTGGCTTCAGCCGAGGAGGAGGCGCTGGCTTCAGCCGAGGAGGAGGCGTTGGCTTCAGCCGAGGAGGAGGCGTTGGCTTCAGCCGAGGAGGAGGCGTTGGCTTCAGCCGAGGAGGAGGCGTTGGCTGCAGCCGAGGTGCAGGTGCTGCAGCCGAAGAAGGCGGCGTCGTGGAGTCTGGCGTAGTCGTCGCCGTCGTGGAGGTCGGCGTAGTCGTCGCCGTCGTGGAAGAAGGCGTAGTAGTCGGCGTCGTGGAAGAAGGCGTAGTAGTCGGCGTGGAAACCGCAGTTGTCGACGCAGGTGTTGGAGTGGGTTCCAACTTAAGAGCTGGTGCGAACTCCAGCTTTGGAGCTGGTGCTGGAGTGGGCTCCAGCTTTGGAGCTGGTGCTGGAGTGGGCTCCAGCTCTGGAGCTGGTGATAGAGTGGGCTCCAGCTCTGGAGCTGGTGATAGAGTGGGCTCCAGCTTTGGAGCTAATGCTGGACTGGGTTCCAGCTTTAAGGCTGGTGCTGGAGTGGGTTCCAGCTTAGGAACAGGTGCTGGTGCGAGGACCAGGAAAGAGTCGATTGCTGGCGTGAGAACCAGACTAGGATTCGGTGCTGGTGTGTGAACCAGGCGAGAGACCGAAGCTGGTGTGGGAACAAGGTTAGGAACCTCTTCTGGTGTGAAAACCAGGCGAGAGTCTACTTTTGGTGTAAAAACCAGGTTAGGGACAGTGCCGAACATCGGTGGTGGAGGACGTGCTGGAGGTAATGACCTCGCAAGTCTGAACACCGGTGGAGGAGGTCTACTTGGTCGTTGTGATTTGACCGGGGGAAACACAGGTGGAGGAGGTCTACAAGGCCGTTGAGACTTGGCCGGGGGAAAAACAGGTGGAGGAGGTCTACAAGGCCGTTGAGACTTGGCCGGGGGAAACACAGGTGGAGGAGGTCTACGAGGAAGAGCTAAGCAGAATACAGGTGGCGGCGGCCTAGGAGGAGCTAGCGGTTTAACGGGCCGAAAAACAGGTAAGGGTGGCCTCATAGGAGGTTGCGGTTTGACAGTTTTAAGAAATGGTAGCGTCTGCGCTACCTCCGCAACACAGCTATAGGCCATAGCCCCCCCCTCCAGACGGGAATCCCAGACCCGTTCCCTGTGGTCAGGGACTGACCATAAGGGAGGGTGGTGGGAGGTTTGGAGGCGGGCAGACTCCTCCCCTCTATATTGTCCAGAGTGTCCCTTTGAAAAGGGAGAAAAAACCTTGGACTTGGGCTGGGAATGAGGTTTTACAGGTGGAGTTGAAAAAGCAGATGGTTGGGATTTACCAGAATAATAAAAAGCAAAAATGTCCTGGAAATTCTGTATTTTATTATTAATGTTATTGTCATTTGAAAATGGATGAGAAAGAGAATCTTCCAAAAAAAATTCCTCATTGATGATGTCATCAACGGAGGACGGGTTTGCGTTACCGGGAGGCGTCGACGAAATGACGTCATCTGCGCGGGACACAAGTTGAGAATTTGCCCAGTCGGTAAAACTGTTAGCAAAGTGTGTTATTGGGTCCCCAAACAATGGTGTAGGGGTTTTGTATGCGGACTGTAGGTTGCTGTGTTTATGAGGAGGGAGGCATGGAGTGGGAAAGTCACTGTCACGGGACGAAGCCATCGTTCGCGGCTTCCGCCTACGCGGACGAGCGCGAGCGCTGCGGGAGGGAAACTCACCGGACCGGGAAACATCGATGGGGATCAGGGTTCCATCCGGACCCCACATGATACTTTCATCCGGGTTGCATCGGAGAGTCTCTGCCTCCATCGCCCGAAACACAATCCATGTACCTTCATCGAAGGCGTCCTCGTGGTTGCCAGACGCGAAGGAACCATTCTTTGGTCGGATCTTACTGTTACGCTTGTGTGGCATTGTAATGCAGGATTCGGTCCTCCGTGGATGCGTCAGCAAGAACACAGCAAAAAGGTAAGAACTAAGGGATTTATTAAACAAAAGGAGCTATGAACAAAAACACTGATACAAATAGAAAAGGCAAAATAAAGCTTAGCGTGAGAGCTAGCGAAAACGAGAGTGAGAGACAAGTCGTAAACAGATGTATGTGAACAAACTAAGATCCGACAATCAGTGAACAGAAAACGCTGGCTTATAAACAGGTGGTGATTAGTAAAGACAGGTGTGCTGGAAAAGAGAGTAGCAGCTGAAACTAATGAGTGACCATGGAAACGAACGAAACAGGAACTAAGAATGTCAAACCGCAGAGTGATATAAAAATGGAACAAAAATAACAATATGGTGATGATCCGACCATCGGATCACAACATAATTCTTCATTTTAGTTTCGGGGTTAGTGCGTCTGCCTCACAATACGAAGGTCCTGCAGTCCTGGGTTCAAATCCAGGCTCGGGATCTTTCTGTGTGGAGTTTGCATGTTCTCCCCGTGAATGCGTGGGTTCCCTCCGGGTACTCCGGCTTCCTCCCACTTCCAAAGACATGCACCTGGGGATAGGTTGATTGGCAACACTAAATTGGCCCTAGTGTGTGAATGTGAGTGTGAATGTTGTCTGTCTATCTGTGTTGGCCCTGCGATGAGGTGGCGACTTGTCCAGGATGTACCCCGCCTTCTGCCCGATTGTAGCTGAGATAGGCGCCAGCGCCCCCCGCGACCCCAGAAGGGAATAAGCGGTAGAAAATGGATGGATGGATGGATTTTAGTTTCTGTTTTTTCGACAAAGAATATTTGTGAAATATATCTTCAAACTTATTATGATTAAAATTCCAAAAATTTATTCCGGCAAATCTAGAAAATCTGTAGAATCAAATTTAAATCTTATTTCAAAGTCTTTTGAATTTCTTTTAAAATTTTTGTTCTGGGAAATCTAGAAGAAATAATTATTTGTCTTTGTTAGAAATATAGCTTGGTCCAATTTGTTATATATTCTAACAAAAGGCAGATTGGATTTTAACCTATTTAAAACATGTCATCAAAATTCTAAAATTAATCTTAATCAGGAAAAATTACTAATGATGTTCCATAAATAATGTTTTTAATTTTTTTTAAATATTCGAATTAGCTAGTTTTTCTCTTCATATTTTTCGGTTGAATTTTGAAATTTAAAGAGTGGAAATTGAAGATAAACTATGTTTCAAAATTAAATTTTCATTTTTTCCTGTTTTCTCTTCTTTTAAACCATTCAATTAAGTGTTTTTTTTCCATCATTTATTCTCTACAAAAAACCTTCCGTAAAAGGAAAAATAAATGTACGACGGAATGACAGACAGAAATAACCATTTTATATATATATATATATATATATATATATATATATATATATATATATATATATATATATATATATATATATATATATATATAAAAGGTAAATTGAGCAAATTGGCTATTTCTGGCAATTTATTTAAGTGTGTATCAAACTGGTAGCCCTTCGCATTAATCAGTACCCAAGAAGTAGCTCTTGGTTTCAAAAAGGTTGGTGACCCCTGCTCTAGATCAACATTTGGTCTAGCTGTCAATATGACGTTTTTAAAGATTTAAGTTGTATGCTTTTTTTGTCAAAAAAAAAAATACGTATTTTTATGGAAAAAAACAAAATATGCAATATTTTCACCCAATAAAATTTTTAAGTAGAATATTTGAGATTATATAATAATTGTAGCCGTAAAAAGGTCAACAACTCATAACAACACTGATTTTAATTCACTATTATTTTTTGTGCAATGACACTTAAAACACAAAACACACTGATCCAAAAGCGTCCTACTAATTAATTTTAAATTTTTTTACTGTTTACTTTTAACACAATGGTCTCAAGATCAAATTCAGATCTATTCGTCAATTATAAGTTTTTTTTTGTAGTTTATGTTTTTTGTTTATTCGTTTTAGGCCCTTCTTTGAAAAAAAAAAAACAGTTCAGTTTTTTATATGGGAAACACAAAATATCCAACATTTGCCCACAAAAATATCTCGAAGTGGAATATTTAATGTCACGTAACTGGAGCCTTGAATAGGTCAATAATTCATAATGACATTGATTTTGATTCACTTAATATGTTTTAAAGAAAGAGACAGCCTGCATGGCAGCTGTGTGTTATTAGAGTAAACATTGCAAAATGTTCCTGTTACATTTTACATTTGCTCTTTTATACCACTTTTCTTGTTTTAATTTTTTTCCATAGTATTTTCAAAATGTGCCGTGGGGCTGTTTAAAAATGACCTGTGAGCCGCAAATGGCCCCCAGGCCGCACTTTGGACACCCCTGTTATGAAAAGATGCCTGTTCCAATTATGGTAGGTGGGTCGGTTGAAATGTATTCATTTGTTTTTTTTATGTAATTTGTTTTTATTATTAACGAAATGGGCCATGAATTCATCCAATGATCTAAATAAGACATATTCCTAGTTCTTCTGTGCTGCCCCCCTTCACCCCGAAATGAAAAAATAAGAAATATGTTTGTAAAAAAAATGTATGGGACAAGCGGTAGGAAATGGATGGATCAAAAGAAGGAAATACATTTTATATAATAAATTATTAACCTCGTTTTCCTGACAACCTTATATATATATATATATATATATATATATATATATATATATATATATATATATATATATATATATATAATGTTGTCTGTCAATCTGTGTTGGCCCTGCGATGAGGTGGCGACTTGTCCAGGGTGTACCCCGCCTTACGCCCGATTGTAGTGGAGATAGGTACCAGCACCCCCTGCGACCCCAAAGGGAATAAGCGGTAGAAAATGGATGGATGGAGATATATATATATATATATATATATATATATATATATATATATATATGTATGTATGTATGTATGTATATATTAAGCGTCCATGTCAACGAGTCCATATTTTGGTCGATACAATTAAACGTCAACAACATCAGTACCAATTGGAGTATCACACTCAGATCGATGTAATCGCGATATTATCAATATTGTTCACTTATTTTCTACCTTTATTTCCAGGAATTATGCAATTTTGACAGTCATTCATATTGTTGGTGTAGCACAGTGTTTTTCAACCACTGTGCCATAGTGTGCCGTGAGATACAGTTTGGTGTGCCGGAGGAGATTGTCTAATTTCACCTATTTGGGTTAAAAATATTTTTTGCAAACCAGTAATTATAGTCTGCAAATGATGTGTTGTTGTTGAGTGTCTGTGCTGTCTAGAGCTCTTCCATATCAGTAGGTGGCAGCCGGTAGCTAATTGCTATGTAGTTGTTGGAAAAAGCGGGAGGCAGCATGCAGGTAAAAAGGTGTCTAATGCTTAAACCAAAAATAAACAAAAGGTGGGTGCCCCTAAGAAAAGGCATTGAAGCTTAGGGAAGGCTATGCAGAACCAAACTAAAACTGAACGGGCTACAAAAGTAAACAAAAACAGAATGCTGGACGACAGCAAAGACTTACTCTGGAGCAAAGACGGCGTCCACAATGTACTTTCGAACATGACATGACAATCAACAATGTCCCCACAAAGAAGGATGAAAACAATTGAAATATTCTTGATTGCTAAAAAAAAGTAGATGCGGGAAATATCGCTTAAAGAAAAACATGAAACCGCTACAGTGAAATACCAACAAAAAAAAGAGAAAAAGCCACCAAAATAAGGGTGCAAGACAAGAAGTAAAACACTACACGCAGGAAAACAGCAAAAAAGTCAAAATGAGTCATGATGTGATGTGACAGGTGGTGACAGTACACCTACTTTGAGACAAGAGCTATAGTGATGCATGCTTGCTTATGCTTTAAGGTCATATCCAATCAATTGCGACAACCACATTTTACTGTTAAGTGAGTTTCAATTATTCAATAATTTCTCCTGGTGGTGTGCCTCCGCATTTTTTCAACGCAAAAAATGTGCCTCGGATCAAAAAAGGTTGAAAAACACTGGTGTAGCTTTTTATACAGTTATACTGGCATACATTTGCATTTTAATTTAGGACTTTTCCAGACGATAATGCAGCTGAAATAGGCTCCAGCACCCTCTGTAGCCAAGGGACAAGCGGTAGGAAATGGATGGATGGAAGTTGTTATGTTATTTGATTTATTTGGACTAATAAGTATCGATAATGGGCAACTGAGCCTGTATGTAACTGGTATCGAAAATCTACCCAAAAATTGCAGTATCGTGCTTAAACCAAAACAGGCCTCGTGCTGCTTTCACGTTCATCACTGCTATGCATGCTAGAGTGCATGTAATCGCCAGAAGTATAATTCGTTCAAATCTGATAAAGTATAAAATATATCAATATAACATTTCTTTAATATATTTATGTTGATAACTTTTTTTTCCACTTTTTGGATTTAGCCCAATCTAATTGTGAGCACCAACGTTTAATTTTTCCCACGGTTTTGAAGGCAGCATAAAGTGGAGCAAACCAAGGGGAATGTGTTGGGAGTTTTTCAGGAAACTATCAAATAACCTTCTAAATTACTCCAAAGTGTATTCATGTAGTCAGCTGTTACAGACATTCCTTTCATTACAACTGCTGGTAAGTTTATTTCTGTGTTTATCTGCATTTCGTTCATGGGTGTCACATTTTTGTTTAGCTAGCGAAGAGTTTTCGGCCCCCGTAACCACGGTTGCCAGTTGAGACATCGGGGTTTGCCTCACAATTTCCCCGAAATCGGTGCTTCATTGACGGGGAAACAATATTCAAGCCGCGCTCTATGGGAACATAGTTCACCTTTTTCTTACTACAATGGAACACTTCCAAAAAATGTATTTTTCTCGTCTGCTGCTGAGATTAAAATTAAATTACTGCGTTTTCGTTTTGCTAACTTGTTGTAATTTATGTGTAGATTTGTCGGTAATATGTATTTAGGAAGCTAAGCTAATTATGCCCAATTAAACAATAATAGCTCATTTGTATTTATTAGCCACACACTTTATAAACCTTGAGTAGTTTGTATAAAAAAAAAATAGCACAACGCATGTAAGATTACAATCGGTCACTTTTAATTAATACATTGTCAATGGTATTTTTAAATGGAGATTGAATAATTTTTAAGGGCAACTTTTTTTCATGACAAATGCAAACGTAATATTATATGCGTATGCACTGGTCAATACGCATCTACGGATTTGAAAGCTGTTTTTTATGTAATCACATTGAACTAAAATTAAGAAATTACAGAAGTAAGAGCCATTTGGGTTACAAAGCAGGACTTGCAAACCTACTATGCCTTAAAGGGAAATGTACTTTTTTAAAATTTGACCTATGAGAAACAAGGAAAGATATATTGTAGTTGTTTTTTTTTTTTTGCATTCTAAAGATTAAAAAAACACTCCTAAGATGTGGCGAGCATTGCAACTCATTGGAACAATCTATTGTGCCTCTAAATCACTCTAAAATGCATCCAAAAAGCGCTAACCATTCTTAAAGGCCTACTGAAATAAAATGTTCTTATTTAAACGGGGGTAACAGGTCCATTCTATGTGTCATACTTGATCATTTCGGGATATTGTCATATTTTTGCTGAAAGGATTTAGTAGAGAACATCGGCGATAAAGTTCGCAACTTTTGGTGCTGATAAAAAAGTCTTGCCTGTACCGGAAGTAGCAGACGATATGCGCGTGACGTCATGGGTTGTGGAGCTCCTCAAATCTGAGTATTGTTTACAATTATGGCCACCAGGAGCGAGAGCGATTCGTAAAGAGAAAGCGACAATTTCCCCATTAATTTGAGCGAGGATGAAAGATTCGTGGATGAGGAAAGTGAGAGTGAAGGAGTAGAAAAAAATGACTATACAGTGGGAGCAATTTAGATGTTATTAGACAAATTTACGAGGATAATTCTTGAAAATCCCTTATCTGCTTATTTTGTTACTAGTGTTTTAGTGAGATTATATATGGTTGTACCTGTACAACCTGAAAGCCGGCCCCGCACCTTTCTTCAGCACCAGTCGACGGGTGGTGGCGATGCCCATCTCTGCCCTTCGCAAGGGACCCTCTTCGAAACACGATCTTTCGAAATGATCGCTGTATAATACACTGTATTTTGTGTGTGTGGTCCAATCCAACCGTGTTCGCTTGACCGCTCTGTTCCATAGTAAAGCTTCGCAGTCATCTTTCGGGAATGTAAACAATGAAACAACGGCTGTGTTTGTGTTGCTAAAGGCGGCCGCAATACACCGCTTCCCACCTACAGCTTTCTTCTTTGACGTCTCCATTATTAATTGAACAAATTGCAAAAGATTCAGCAACACAGATGTCCAGAATACTCTGGAATTATGCGATGATAACAGACGACTTATAGCTGGGAACGGTGCTGGAACAAAATGTCCTCTACAATGCTGACGTCACGCGCACGCGTCATCGTACCGCGACGTTTCAGCAGGATACTTCGGCGCGTAATTTAAAATTGCAATTTAGTAAATTAACCCGGCCGTATTGGCATGTGTTGCAATGTTAAGATTTCGTCATTGATATATAAACTATCGGACTGCGTGGTCGGTAGTACTGGGTTTCAGTAGGCCTTTAAGTGGGTTTCAGTAGGCCTTTAATTTACGTTACATGTATAACAACCAAGCTGTAGCAACATTTTCATTGTAAGAGTAAACAGTGAGGAACTTTTATATAGCGAAGTAACATCGCTTTGCGACTGTTTGCTACAGCATCAGCCATAAACTCGCTTCTGCGTCACAATGGCTTTTAAGGTAGTAATTTGATAAGACGTAAATGTGTACTGATGAATCTTATTATGTAAAGTATTAGCCCACATGTCATGTTTTGTTTGTACACAGCTACACTCGATAGTGTATGTAGTTGTACTAACAAACATGATGTAGTTTTTTGATTGATTGATACTTTTATTAGTAGATTGCACAGTACAGTACATATTCCGTACAATTGACCACTAAATGGTAACACCCGAATAAGTTTTTCGACTTGTTTAAGTCGGGGTCCACGTTAATCAATTCATGGTAAAAATATATACTGTCAGTATAATACAGTCATCACACAAGTTAATCATCAGAGTATATACATTAAATTATTTACAATCCGGGGTGTAGGATGTAGAGGGGGTTTGGGTGGAGGGGTTGGGTTTGGTTGCTATCAGCACTTCAGTCATCAACAATTATCTCATCTGAGAAATGGACATTGTAAGAGTGTAAGTCTTGTATCATGTATCATGATCAATATTATACTCACTTTCTCAATGGAGAGTTGTCCGTTTGGTCAAGCTGGCCGGGGACATTTCCAGTTGATTTTGGGTTGGTGGAAAAAAGTTTCTTCCACTGAAGGGTTTGTTAGCACAGTTTGTCTTTCGTTGTGATGAAGTTTCTTTGAGCAGTGTCCTCTTCAGATACAAAAAGCCTTTTCATTGATAAAAACATTGTAGTGCGGCGAGGGCATTCCATTTCTGTCCGTGTAGCTTGGCACCAAGTTCAACATTTACACTGTGACCAAGTTATGCCAGTTGTGACTCTCTCAACTTCCGTCTGCGCCAACGTTTCATCCTTTCTTCTGATTGCTAAGCTTCTTTAACCAATACTTTATCCTCCGTATACTCAGGTTAAAAAAGATGAGGTTTTGAGTACTAATTTTTTTCAAAAATAGCCATCTTTGTTGTCAGTTACCAAGTCTGCCATGATTAGAACATACACACGTTTGTTGACGGATGTCGGAAGAGCGTTGCTACGGCCACTGAAATAAGTGCGCCCTGGATAAAAGTTCCAGTAATGTTTAAATGACCAAAATATGGTAAATATTGTACATCCATCCATCCATTTTCTAACGCTTATTCCCTTTTGGGGTCGCGGGGGGCGCTGGCGCCTATCTCAGCTACAATCGGGCGGAAATATTAGTACATATTGTCATGAATGTGTATGTTACTCAGTCAATCAATCAATGTTTATTTATATAACCCCAAATCACAAATGTCTCAAAGGACTGCACAAATGATTACGACTACAACATCCTCGGAAGAACCCACAAAAGGGCAAGGAAAACTCACACCCAGTGGGCAGGGAGAATTCACATCCAGTGGGACGCCAGTGACCATGCTGACTATGAGAAACCTTGGAGTACAGTACATTACATGCGTACTTACTGCATTTATGAAAAACAATGAAAGAGGGTTTTGAAGTAGTTTTTGAAGGCAACATAGGGGACTCCCATTAGCTGCATTTTGCAAACATTGTTACTTCTTATTTTTATAAACCTAGGAAAAAAAATAGTGTGTCCAAGTGGTCTTGTCTCTCCAAATGATTGGGAATGATATGCAAAATTCCCCCAAAAAGTGCAGTTCCCTTTTAAGAAACCGGAAGGACAAAATGAGTCGTTATTTGCAGTCCTGTTTAAGAGTCTGTTTGATCACCGCTTTCAATCACCGCTTTAAGAGATGAATAAATCATTAATGGTTTCTCTTAAATCTGTGCAATGTTTAATTGATGCACTGATATCCTAGTTGGAATGACAAGGTATGTTTATTTAGTAAACAGCATGTGAATTCTAAAAGAAGAAAGTAATTCCCCCTTATTGTATGTCCGTTATCACGTGTCCATTTCTTAACATGAAGATAGACGAGGATGTCATCAAATCTCACCGCAACCCAGCTCCACATGTAGCTTGTAGTCCTGTGGGAAACACTGGTGTATAAATGATTTGTGTGATGACTTGCTTAAAAATGATCCACTGCAAAAATAAAAGCTTGGGTGCAAAATGTCTAAGCCCCTGTTCTGCTAATTACAGTGATGTGGAATATAACACATCAAGTGGACTGATGGGGAAACTACACCCTCTGCTACTGCCACCACCCCCCTTGAGATGACCCCAGGATAGATGGATCAGTAGGAATTCCATTATTTGGGCCAAAGCAAGCCGTACGTTGGAAAATAAAGTATCTGTAAACTTCTACTCTCACAATGCTGATGTTGATGTGCCTGCTGGCGCTGTGGACGGGAAGCTGCAGTGCTCACAGCCTCTTCACCTGCGAGCCGATTGAGGTTCATCGCTGTATGGGGCTGTCTTACAACATGACTTTCTTTCCCAACATGATGGCGCACTACGATCAGGATGTCGCCGCCAGTAAAATGGAGGTGAGTTGTTCTAAAACAAAAAACAACAGTAAATCAATCAACATGCTGAGATCACCTGAGATACCCTGACTTCTCACATAGCATCATTTGAGACAGTGTTGCTTGGGACTTGAGAGGTTTAAGTTTTTTTTACTACAAACACCCAAAACCGGTGAAGTTGGCACGTTCTGTAATTCGTAAATAAAAACAGAATACAATGATTTGCAAATCCTTTTCAACTTATACTCGATTGAATTAACTGTAAAGACAAGATATTTTATGTTTGAACTGAGAAACATATATATTTTTTTCAAATAATCAACCCCTTTGCAGCAGTCCATCTTAGATGAGCTCGGGCCGAGTGAAGCCGGCAGCGTTTCTAGGTGTTGTTGATAAATGGCTTTCCCTTTGCATAGTAGATTTTTTGCATTTACAGATGTAGCAACTAACTCTAGTTACTGACAATGGTTTTCTGAAGTGTTCCTGAGCCCATGTGGTGATATTCTTTACACACTGATGTCGCTTTTTGATGCAGTCCCGCCTGAGGGATCAAAGGTCCGTAATGTCATCGCTTACGTGCAGTGATTTTTCCAATTTCTTGGAACCCTGTGATGATATTACGGACCGTAGATGGTGAAATACCTTACAATAGCTCTTTGAGAAATGTTCTTAAACATTTCAACAATTTGCTCACACATTTGTTCACAAAGTGGTGACCCTCGCCCCATCCTTGTTTGTGAATAACTGCGCATTGCATGGAAGCTGCATTTATACCCAATCACGGCACCCACCTGTTCCCAAATAGCCTGTTCACCTGTGGGATGTTCCAAATAAGTGTTTGATGAGCATTTCTAAACTTTTTTAGTATTTTTTTGCCACGTGTGCCAGCTTTTTTGAAACGTGTTGCAGGTATCAAATTCCAAATGAGCTAATGTTTGCAAAAAATAGCAAGGTTTTCCAGTTCAAACATTAAATATCTTGTCTTTGCAGTCTATGCATTAGAATATAGGTTGAAAATGATTTGCAAATCATTGTATTCTGTTTTCTGCGATGAGGTGGCAACTTGTCCAGGGTGTACACCACCTTCCGCCTGATCGTAGCTGAGATAGGCACCAGTGCCCCCCGCGACCCCAATGGGGAATAAGCAGTAGAAAATGGATGGATGGATGTATTCTGTTTTTATTTACGATTTACACAACATGACAACTTCACTGGTTTTTGGTTTTGTGAAACAGTCTTGTTCATGATATGTATATGTATTTTTTTAGCTCTCATAGTTGTTGGATTAAAACCGCAAATCATAAACAAGTCGGTGTTCCCATGGCACTCGCGTATCGACTCCTGTGCACTGATGCATGGTCTATAATGCTGGATCGTTAGCCGACAAGCTACCTCCATGACAGTCAATTAGCACGCAAGACATAGTCCATGGGGTAAAAAGGAACCGTGGGTATACACTTTAGCACGGTCAGTGAACACACACAAGCCTTAGTCAGTGAATTATTCATAGGGAAATATGCACCACTTCAATTTGTGTACATATTAGTGGACTTAAAAAAAAAAGTCCACTAAAGCAAATGACGTTAGAAGAACATAACATATGCAGTGATGTATATATCGATCATTTCCGAATACCAAATACTTTTATTGCTGTCATTAACTTAAGCTTATAACATTTGTTTTATTGAGTCTTGGAAAAGTTCAGTGTACTTGACTTTTATAAAACTCTTCATCTTCTCAAAGCCGCAACACAACACCAGCAGATCTTAATTTGCATATTGTGCCTATATTGTACAAGCACTCACTAACTGCTTGTCTTTCTGGTCTTGTCCAAAAGTTTGTTTTTAAATCCAAAAATTGTCTACTCTTATCAACGTTTACGTATACAGTGGTACCTCAACTTACGAGTAATTTAAGGTACGAGCTGACTATCTGCATTTTGTCATGCTTTGTATTGTGAGCAAAATTTTCAGCTACGAGCCCAACCTGCCACCGGTTGAAGTAGAATTTGTCACAAGGTTGTGTCATTTGAGTGTTAAATACTTTTATATATTGTTAACTGTGGCTGTTCCTGCTTTGTTTACACACAAAAAAAACATAGTTTTGATTAGACAGTGGAAGTGTGTTTTATGAGCGCAATCCTTCCCTCCACCCACCGGACCTGAGAATGTTATTGTGAAGGAGAAGAAGTGGATGGCCAAATCGGAGAAACAAACCATTAAAAACATGTCACTCCAGTTAGCAGCCTAGTACATCCAAACAACAGACATGTATCCGTAAAAAATATTAAGAAGCCGCAGATGCTGTGTTTGACGCGTTTCAGTTAGTTCTGTCTCAGTCCTAATTCAAACTGGACAGTAGAGCATTACATTTGGTAAACGTACATACATATTGTTTTTTGTCAATTCTCACCTTTCCGGTTCGTCACTCACGTATGTCTGTGTGCAAGATAAACAACACTTTTCTAGTTCCTATTGTTGCACAACACAAAAGCAGCCCGTAGGAAACAGCTGAAAAAGTATACTCCTCAATGTAAATACTTAACAATATTGTCACATTATTTTAGAAAACTACTGTAGTTGTAGTACATTGTAATGTTCTACAAACAATATGTCTTGGATCGGTAGTGGTCATAAGTTGAGATACCACTGCATTTGTATTGAAAAGGAAGAATTAATGATTAGGAGGTAATGTTTTTCTGCTTGTCACAGTGAGTGTACATTTAACTGCAGAAGCATTATCAAGCTTAATATTGTGAGTGGACTTAGTCGGGGAGAAACTGAGATGTACTGTACCACAGCTTCTCATTACACCTGTGGAACATTACAAGTGCTTAGCATTGTGAATATAGTTTCATAATTGATTAAATAAAGCTTCTCTTTGCCGGCTTTGGTAAGACATACCTTATTCTCTTTACCAGTTGCATCATGTTTTGTGACCTTCCCTAAGGCTAGTGGTTTGGGTTACACATGTCGTGTTAGAGTATCAAGCATGAACAGTTACGTGCTGAGGGAATCTTTTGTGTGGCGTCTGGCAAACGTAAAGGCTTCTGATTTCACAGCAACTTTGGCCACAGGCAACTTCATCAACTTTGTTGTGTGGACTCTTTGATTTGTGCAGGAAGGGGATGGCCATGCCCAGAAAGCCTTTGGTGCATTCCACAAAGACTACACACACAGTCTGTTAATCACTTACTAACTTCCTCTCCTGTACACAATCTTATAGAAACTATACAATGTCATGTTACACAATCCATCTGAGAAATCGATTTTTTAGTCTGTGCCAAAACAGTCACAAATATTTATTTTTCCTCCTTAAGCCCATGGCCCAAAATTCCACAAGCATTCAACAAAGGGAATGCAATCAGTCAGTGCGTTTACATGGAGTGGAAAAAAATGAACTAATGCATGGATTTGGTTAAAACTAGCTTTTTAAAAATACATGTTATAAACACCTCAATCAGATTGTTTTCAACATCATTGACATGTGATATAATCCATACTGTTTTCAAACAGTCAAAGCCAGTCCTCACTATATATGTAATAAACTTTGAATGAGAAGCGTTAATTTCTTGCAGCCTTTGATTCATAGTTTAAAGTAGTGGCAACAGGAATACAAAACAGGTGCAGTCACTTATTTTTTTGTGCCTTTAAACCATGATGCAAGAGTAAATTAATTTTACATGCAGGCTGTCATGCAATTAAAATATTTAATGGCAATTAATTGCATTTTGTCCACATTCAACTTATCAACATTAGAGGTAATAATAAAAAAATAGATTCACATCGAATCGCAATTCTTATTTATTCTGAATGTACTTTGATTCATAATTTTTGAGAACCCATTTTTAAAAATATGTGTTTTTTTAGGTAATCTCTGTGCTTAATCAATGTGTGTACATCAGGGGTGCCCATTACGTCGATCGCGAGCTACCAGTCAACCGCGGGGGGTGTGTCAGTCGATCTCCAGCCAGGCTTTTAAAAAAAATAGACCTAAAAATTAGTGATCATCAATCTTCACCAAGATGTCACTTAAATGACATTCACGGTACCGGAGGGTCTTGTGAGATGACGCTGGCTGCTGCAAGATCATTATTATGAAAATATGACCTAGAGGAAGGCGAGAAACACTTTTTATTTCAACAGACTCTCGCGCCGTACCTTCCGTCAAAACTCTAAAGGCCGACTGCACATTTCCTTTCTTCACAATAAAAGCCCTGCTTCATGCTGCCTGCGCTAACTAAATACAGAGTCTCGGAAAACTGGCGTGCACAAGCGATCCCTCAGAAAGCTGGCGTGCACATCACTCGTGCACGCCAGCTTTCCGAGACTCTTATTTTGTTAGCGCAGGCAGCATGAAGCAGGGCTTTTATTGTGAAGATAGGAAATGTGCAGTCGGCCTTTAGAGTTTTGACAGAAGGGACGGCGCGAAAGTCTGTTGAAATAAAAAGTGTTTCTCGCCTTCCTCTCTGTCATTTTTTCATAATAATGAACTGGCAGCAGCCAGCATCATCTCACAAGACCCTCGGGTGCCGTGAATGTCAATCAAGCAAGCTACGGAAATTGCCGCCAATGTTTTTCTTGTAAAGTGTATGGAAGCTGGATGAATTAGATGCCAAAAACCAACCACTTTCATGTGGTATTGTACAGAAAGGACAACTTTTTTTCTCCTCCATTTGAAAATGTGGGCGTTATCATCATTACTGTCTGATTCCAATCAATGCAAGTCATCAGAATCAGGTAATACACCAACTTATTTTCTTGTCTTTGAGAAAGAAAGACATTTATATGTGTTACACATGCTTGTATTATCATTAAACACATTTAACTTGTTTACAAAAATGTCTCTTTCATTAATAAATAAATATAAATGATATATATAAATGAGGTAGATCCCCTCGAGTTGGTCAATTGAAAAGTAGCTCGCCTGCAGAAAAAGTGTGGGCACCCCTGGTGTACATCATATGTCAGCAGCCATGAAGAGATTTTGTAACTTGTAACCTGTTGTGAAAAGGTTTTATTACAATTTTTTATACCACGAGAATGGGTTTGAACTGTATTGTATCGAGATTTGATTCTGAATCGGATCGGCACACCAAGAATCGGACACAAATCAAAAAACTTATTAGATTACCATCCCTAGTCTATCTTGTTAAAATATACACCCAACATGGGTCTGGACAATTAGATTTTTGCCAATGTTTGTTAATTAAACATTATGCTTTTTTTTTAAAAGCTCAACACAAAATGGACACAAACACTTTTTTTACAGACGCAAACACATTTTCCACCTTGGGTCTAATCCAGGATTTTACTACTTTATCTTTCTCCCATTATGAATTATATACTGGTGTATAAAAAAATGCAACCTGCGTCTTACAAACTTTGCAAGTGACTATAGAAAAAAAACAAGCCCAAAGTCGTTTGTAATAAGTGCACTTGGCAACGCTATGCTGTTAGCAGCTAGAATGTTCAGTGATAACTCAACTCACAGCAACAGTGGATTGGAAATAACTTTAGTCTTGTGGAGAGAGCAACTTGCATTGGCTTCAAAGCTATAGTTATCATTCAATATTTATTTTCTTTGTCCATTTCAGCTCTTTATTTACTCCTGTGACTCAACCTCTGGTGGTTCGCCACTGCTTTTCCACGGCTACAGTATGGAGTAAACGTCACCGGGCAATTAAAAAAGATTGTGCTGTTAAAGGAAACTTTTCCTAACTCGTTATTATGGCGTTAACCTTGACAGCCCTAATTAAAACATTAACGTCTCTGCACGTAAAACCTACAGAAAGCAATGTTATATTTATTGACAAATTGGCTCTGAGCTGTAACAGTAAATGTGGTGTGTCGCTGACATACAGTAACAGGGATTATTTAAGGCTGTCAACTAGGAAAAGTTGCATCAACCCATCCTTTTTGACTCGTTTAATTATCAGTTGAACAAGCATTACTACCAGCTGTTGATGCTAACTAACTCCATTATAGCAGTTTGTACTTTTCAGCTCACTGAGAAAAAGTTCTTGATTTTGGGTCCTTGAGAAACAATGGTGCTTACTGTCAGAGTTGGAATACAAGGCTCCCAGAGATGTGGACTTGCTGCCAGACTGGATTTCAGCATGGAGAGAAAAAAGTATATATTGAATAGCAGGCCGTGTTGGAGTTGGTTGAGTGTGTTTGTTATGATTATAAATATTATCAGTGGACGGGTCCGTGCTAATGATTTATGCGTTCCCGATTATTTTAAATAGTCCAAGCGTTATGATATTAGTTAAGCCGGTGATGATCTTTGACAAATATACTGTAGTCCACCAACCAATCACAAGTGTGGTGTTATCCTTGGCTTCTTTGCCTGGCATCCGCACATTCATTTCCCAACATCTATAAGGCAACAGAAGAATATGGATTCCAGCCAGTGAATGGTTCCTTTGTGTGCTGTTGTGTAGCTTAGCAAAATAATGGAACAATTTTAGTTTCGAGCTGTGTCCTCAACTTTTCTCTCATCACTATGCAACATAGGAGATACGAGTTAGATGTGTCATTAATGGTCTGAAAAATGAAATACAAATTCCGTATTCACAAGACAAAACATGCAGAAAATGTCCTGTCTTCTGGTTTTTGAGTCCGCTTTTGGCTGCCTTTTAATTTTATACAACATGTAAGTTAACTAGGTAGGTAATGTACCGCAACGTATATGTTACAGTATTGTTGTGGAATGTCAGCTCTGTTTGACAGTGAAATCATTGTATCATGATGTCAGTCATTTTACATTTGAAATCAAAAACTTATGACGGTTTCTGTCCTTTGCTTTGGGTCCTTTAGTGTATTTGCCCCTCGTTGGTGTTTTACATGAGCCATTTTTCTGAATCGCCAGTTTTCCGCCACACAGATTATGGCACCCACATCATTGCTCCCATGTGCACTCTATTGCATCAGGCGTGCGGAAACTAAATCCATGTGTTTTAATTTCCGGCCAATTTGTTTGGTTCGGATCTATTAAAAAAAAAATGTGTTACACTTAATACATGATTAATCAAAGCAACATAATAAAAATCAAACCTTTTTTTCTAGTCAAATTCATCAAATTTTTGACTAATCGTTGTAGCTTTAGCAAGACATAGCTGCATTTTGTGGACAAGAGCAATACACGCATTCATGTCAAGAGTTTCCAAAAGTATTTTCTCTAGAATTAAATATTCGCTAAATATAACAACAGATATATCGACGAAGTGTGCTGCCTCGTCTTCTTATTCTCTGGCACACCAAGCGTGTGTGAAATGTGTCTTTAACTAGGGATGTAACGATAAACGTTATTCATATTAACTGTGGTAAAACTCCCAATGGTTAGTATGAGCATTTTAAAAGAAAGTTATCAAAAAAATCACGATTAATAACTGTACTTTGATAAATTCAGGGACCGACTAGTGCTAGCTTGCTAGTTTAAATGCTAACATGTATAAAGTATTTCAGGTTGAAATATTTCAGTGTGTGTTCAGTACTTTTTAAGCACATTCAACAATACTGTGATAATAATGATAAATGGTAAAATTTTGGTCATAATAACCGTGATATAAAATGGGATGGCGTGGCGCAGTGGCAGAGTGGCCGGGCGCAACCCGAGGGTCCCTGGTTCAATCCCCACCTAGTACCAACCTCGTCACGTCCGTTGTGTCCTGAGCAAGACACTTCACCCTTGCTCCTGATGGGTGCTGGTTAGCGCCTTGCGTGGCAGCTCCCTCCATCAGTGTGTGAATGTGTGTGTGAATGGGTAAATGTGGAAGTAGTGTCAAAGCGCTTTGAGTACCTTGAAGGTAGAAAAGCGCTATACAAGTACAACCCATTTACCATTTATACTTACATCCTTAATTGTAATGACAAGCTGCATTCGCAGACAGTCCTGTTATGTGTTTATGCGCAAGAGAAATCAACATTTTGCATTTTTACAATTTCTAATCTGTTCACAAGAGAAAGAAAATGTTTATTTATGAATTTGTTTATATATATACTTCTGGACTGTTTGAGTCATCAACAAGATGCTAACTGAAGAACCATAAGAAAAACAAATATGTGGCTTTTCCCCTGTACAGCTAATTAATTTAAAAACAAAAAAGTACAGGTCAGTAAACGCTTGGTGTGACTTGATGTGATTGGTAGAAAACAATCAAATGTTCACTTTCTGTGTTTCACGTGTCGGGGAACAACACTTTCTTGTGTCGTATACATTTATATATATTTTTTTTTTATTGTATGTTTTTCACTTCGGTCACAACTTTAGCCATATGCTTTTACTAGGCAAATTGTGGACTAGAGTTTTCAAATATGTTGGAATGCAAAATATACCAAGAAGAAATGTGTAATGTAAAACACACTATGTGTCATGTTCGGGTTTGGTCAAAATCCGTTGCTAACACTGTAACAAAGTTATTTTTAACATAATTTCATTGTTCTCGTTGCAGCCATTTGTACCCTTGGCAAATCTTCACTGTTCTCCAAATGTCCACCACTTCCTGTGCCAAGCCTTTTTCCCTGCTTGCACGGAGGAGAACACAGTGCTTCTCCCATGTCGAGAGGAGTGTGAGGCTGTTCTATCTGGTTGTCAGGAGGACATCCGAGTTTTCGGTATCATCTGGCCCCCAGAGCTACAGTGCAACAAGTAAGTAATGACCACAGCAGTCATGCGAACTGTGATGATCAGTCCAAATAAATGTGTATTTTATTTTTCCAGACTTGACTCATGTGGGTTTCTGGGTGGTTCCAATATCCCCGCAACCACCCCAATGAGCTCCACATCTGCTAAGAGAGACCTGGGCTTTTGGTGTCCGCTGCAGTTGAAAACTAAACCTGGCTATGGTGCATCGTTCTTGGGCGCTCAGGATTGTGCTCCGCCTTGTTCCAATATGTATTTCAAACCCCATGACATTGAATTTGCCAAAAACTTCATTGGCGTCTGCTCTATCATCTGCTTGGCTGCCACTCTTTTTACCTTCCTTACATTCCTCATTGATGTCAAACGCTTCCGCTACCCTGAGCGTCCCATAATCTTCTACGCCGTCTGCTACAGCTTTGTGTCGCTTATGTACTTCATTGGCTTCCTGCTGGGTAACAATGCAGCCTGCAGCACGCCGTCCCATCCTGCCGGCGTGGATACCGTCGTCTTAGGTTCTCAGAGCAAAGGCTGCACTCTGTTTTTTATGTTCCTGTACTTCTTCTCAATGGCTGGCATCGTCTGGTGGGTCATACTCACCATCACTTGGTTCCTGGCAGCTGGGCCTAAATGGAGCTGTGAGGCTATAGAGAAGAAAGCGGTAAGATTATGTGTTGAAAACGGATGAAAAGATGTGTTGACAGGAGCAGAAATGAATTTGAGGGTTGAAATGTGCTCAAAATGCTTCAAGGGGAACGATGCAAGCTCTTCAAAGGCATTGTGTGTGTTCTGTCTTCTTAGGTGTGGTTCCACTCTGCTGCCTGGGGGATCCCCGGTGCCCTAACCGTCATGCTGCTAGCCCTGAACAAGGTTGAAGGCGACAACATTAGCGGGGTTTGCTTTGTGGGACTGTACGATCTGGATGCCCTGCGCTACTTTGTTATCGCTCCCGTGTGCGTGGGCGTCATCGTCGGGCTCTTCCTCATCCTCGCCGGCATCGTTTCTCTGAATCATGTGCGACAAGTTATCCAGCACGACGAGCGCAACCAGGAGAAGCTCAAGAAGTTCATGATCCGCATCGGTGTGTTCAGCTGCCTTTACTTGGTCCCGCTGGTCACCCTGTTAGCATGCTACTCTTACGAGCAGAGTTACCGCAGCACATGGGAGAACACGTGGATCAACGATCGGTGCCAGGAATACAGCATCCCCTGTTCGTACAAGGTAACTATATTGACGTTACACTGGACGTGTTAGAAAAAACTGAGCGAAAAGGCAAATTGGAGAACATTTTCTTAGAAAATTGCTTTTTGTTTGATTGGACTCTTAAAAACAGATGGTCTAGTCTCTAAATTGTTATTGCCTTGATTACTCGAGCACAGGTGACAAATCTTTTGTTGTTATTCTACAAAGCCAAAGCAAATCAGAGCAAAGAGGCACAGTTCAAGACAAAACACCATTTGTTGTTTTCAATAGTCAAAAAGTGTGAAGGAAAGGACTGAATTGTCAATTGATTTGTCATTTGGAACGATGATTATGTAATTGCAAGCTACGCCGAAAGGCAAACTAGGATTCTTGTACTGCTTTTCTTTGCTTAAAACGGGTGTCCATACTTTTTCCACTAAGGGCCGCATATTGAAAATCTAAAGAATGCAGGGCGCCACTTTGATACATTTTTTACTTCAAATATGCTAAATTGCTTCATTGGTATATGCTAAACTATTTGAAAAAAAGACATTATTACCTTCGCTTTTGTGTTATATATGACAAAGCAAGTAATTGTTAGTGATATGTCTGATATACCTCTTTTATTTTTTTAAATGTATTTATTAATTTTTTTTGTCCTGTCCTCATAAATAATGAATTAATTTAATATTCAAAACATGTCGAGGGCCAATAGAAAAATAGCGACACTACTTTGAAGAACTCTGGCATAAAACATGGATTTCACATGGATTTGATGTCAATACAGTGTGTCTGGAAAATAATCATAGCGCTTCACTTTTTCCACATTTTGATACAGCCACAATCCAAAATAGAATAAATAAAATGTTATTTAAAATTTTACACACTTAATTATGAGAACATGATTTTTTTTTTTTTATTAAGAAAACTCATAACCCTTATTAATGCAGCAAATTGTCTTTTTGATTATGATGCCACAAACGTAGCTGACTAGGGCTGCAACAATTACGTATTTTTCGGACTATAAGTCACAGTTTTTTTTTATAGGTTGGCCGGGGGGGGGGAGACTAGGCAAAACAAAACATTTTTATTTTTTATTTTTTTTTTATAGTTTGGATAAGTCTCACCCCCGGCCAAACCATAAAAAAAAAACTGTGACTTATAGTCCGAAAAATACGGTAATCGATTATTTTCATTAGAAAAAAGGTGTGATTATAATAAAAAACATACAATCATGGATAAGATTTATATAGCGCTTTTCTAGACACTCAAAGCGCTTCGCAGAGAACTGAGAACACATCATTCATTCACTCATCACACATTGATAGTGTGGTAAGGTACATTTGTAGCTGTAGCTGCCCTGGGGTAGACTGACAGAAACAATTATGTTGCTTCGATTGTTCGTTAAATGAATGTAACTAACAAAATTCGATAAAATCCAAACCGCATGGAGTGCCCAGGACTTTAAATATGCTGACATAGTATCCGCATGACCGCTGCAATAGAGCGCACATGAGAGTAGTGTTGTGTGGTGCCGTAATCTGTGTGGGCAAACAGCGGAGATTGATGTATTATATTTTTAAATAATGCACACATTTTTAAAAAATCTATTTAAATTCTGATGTGCATTTAATACAAAACATTTTTTTGTTTATTTAAAAAAAATATACCTTCCCCCTCCTCCATGAGTTGCCACCTTAGCGTGACGAAGGAGTTTGAGTACCCGAATGATTCAAGGAGCTATGTTGTCGGGGGCTAAATGCCCTTGGTAGGGTTTTCCAAGGCAAACTGGTCCGAGGTGATGGGTCGGACTAAAAGCGGTTCAAAATACTCTTATGATAAAACAAAAATCCAGGAACCGCGCCTTGCCAGGGTGAGTCATACCGTGGCCCCACTCTGGGGCCAGGCCCAGGCCAGGGGCTCGTTCGCGAGCACCTGGTGGCCGGGACTTCCTCCATGGAGACTGGCACAGCTCGTAAGACAGACGTGGCACCTGCCTCCCTGCAGACCCAGGGGGATCCATGAGAGTCCAATGCTATGTGGACTGGGTAGCAGTGGAAGGCGAAGGCCTCAGCAACCTGGTCCTCTGTTGTGAAATGTGGTTGTTGGGACATGGAATGTCACCTCTCTGGTGGGGAAGGAACCTGAGCTTGTGCATGACGTCGAGAGATACGTTAAGACATATCGAGCTCACCTCAACGCACAGCATAAGCTCTGGAACCAAAGGCTTTGAAAGGGGTAGACGTTGCTTTATGCTAGAGTGGGAGTGAGTTTATTATTAGATCTTAGGATCTTAAGCGTTTATTGGGGGAGTTTGCAGCCGAGTGTGAAGATACTTGGATTAGGATCAGCACCTCAAAATCTGAAGCCATAGTTCTCAGTTGTAAAAGGGTGGACTGCAACCCCTGGGTCGGGAGTGAAGTTCTGCCTAAAGTGGAGGAGTTTGAGTATCTCGGGGTCTTGTTCACGAGTTAGGGACGAAGAGACCGCGAGATTGGCAGACAGATTGGTGCAGAGTCGGCAGTGATGCAGTCACTGTATCAGTCTGTTTAGGTGAAGAAGAAGCTGGGCCAGAAGGCGAAACTCTCAATTTACCTACCCTCACCTATGGTCACAACTTTGGGTAATGACCGAAAGGACAAGGTCGCAAGGTGATCCCAGACAGGATAGAGCTTGGTCATCCGGGAGAGACCCATAGGATGGGCCGCTGCTCCTTTACATCGAAAGGAGCCAGCTGAGATGGCTCGGGCATCTACTACGAATGCCGACTGGACGCCTCACTGGTGAGGTGTTTCGGGCATGTCCAGTCGAGAGGAGGCCTCGGGGCAGACCTAGGACATGATGAAGGGACTATGTCTCACAGCTGGAGGTGGCCAGGGACAGGGAAGCCTGGGCATCTCTGCTTAGACTGCTGCCCCGCGACCTGGACTCAGATAAGCGGCGGTAAATGGATGGATGGATCAACGGAAAAAAATCCGTAAAACACTCATTGTTTTATCCGATTTCTGGATTAATCAAACAAACCAATGGATTACTAAACAGCGCACCCATTCATTCCTCTTTTACAATCTACTACACTAATAATATTAATACATATAATAAAAATAGATTTGATCTTCAGGCACTTTGAGAATTTAGACTAATTAATGCTGCATTTGACAAAAAGTCAAGTTAAACCAAGATAAAATACAACTGTCTGTTAAGTTCCTGTTACCATGGATTCTATTGCTTCTATAAATAGATTCCCCTTAAGGATTGACTGTAAAGCTAACAAACGGAAACAACACCAAACACACACTACATCTATGTATCTACCACTTGAGCTCTGCTAATATACACATTATCAATTAATACCTTCTCAGACACCAGTGCACAAGCGTCCGGACCTTTCTTTGTTCTTGGTCAAGTACTTGATGACCCTGGTGGTTGGAATATCGGCAGTGTTCTGGGTCAGCAGCAAAAAGACCTGCTCCGAGTGGGCCTACTTCTTCAACAGGACTCGCAAAAGAGAGTGAGGGCATTTGTTTTGCCAAATTTTCTACCAATGAAGACATTTTATGTTTTTGTCTCACCGTCACATGTCCTGTGACCTACAGTCCAATCACCGAGAGCCGACGGGTGCTCCAGGAGTCCTGTGAGTTCTTCCTCAAGCATAACAGCCGTGTCCAGCACAAGAAGAAGCACTACAAGTCAACCTCCCACAAGCTCAAGGTTGTCTCTAAATCAATGGGCACTAGCACCGGCGCCGCACCAAACGTTGCTTCCACTGGCGGAGCTAATCAAGGTGCAAACTTACCTCTGGGAAATCATGAGCATCCCGCCCAAGGCTCTGTGAGGGCGCACCTGGACAAAGGCACCTCTAGCCGAAGCTCCAAGCACAATGACAAGGAGCGTGAAGGGGGAGAAAGACGTAGCAAAGGGGGGAGCTCAGGCAAGATCAGCAGCCCTTCTGAGAGTTTACACAGCAGAGTACCAGATGTAAGGTAAGACTAACCATGATTTTAGCCTTTATCCTCTTGGTGATCATATTTATTTTTACAGTGCACAATTGTCTGAAGCCTCTGAAGTCAAGACACAATTTAGGAAGGAATGGGAAATAAATCCTGTCTACAATCATTGGTTTTTCAAGATAATATTTTTAACTGTTCAGGACATTCTTAAATGAACATTTGTGACATCTGTCAACTGTCCAATAATGTTTTGACTACAGTGGAACCTCGATTTGTGTCCCTAATTGGTTCTTGAACATCATTCGTAAATAGAAAAGTTTGTCTATTAAAGCAAATTTAATAAAAAATGTAAACATGAATAGTGGCTTTCAGCCCTAACAAAAGTCCCAAATGTTAGTAAAAGTTTGTACGTTTTGAACACAATATAAAGTGCTATACATTACTTTATTTCAAACAAACATAAGGGGTGATGGATCAGCTTTCTATTGAAAACAAAACTAAAACAACAATTAGCTAAACTGTCCTCATTTTTAGTCGCACTGCCGACTAATCCTGTGTCGCACTCAGAATTTGAAATCACAAAACCCTGTCTTCAACAGCCAAGTCGCTACAATAATTGGAAATAAAAAATAAAATCCACTTTACATGGTTGGTTAATGTTATTTGCGTGCAGCAGAAAGGAGAGGGCTGGGCAGTGTTGACAACGCTGTTTATACTTTCCGAATGTTTCAAACCACACATTGCGTCTCTTTTGCTTTCTTTAGAGTTAGAGTTTGAGCTTGCAAAACTTAAACAAGGCTAAGAAAGACACACAGAAAGCAAGCACAGTACATTTATACACTAAGACAAGGTTTGTACACCAAAGCATATTTTTCTAATTAAATTGAAAAGTTGAGGGGTTCGTGATTCAGGGTTCCACTGTATTAAATTACTGTAGCCCCAACTTTTTCCGACATGATATTTGGATACCACTTGAGTCTCACTGTACTGCTTTCAATATGAGTCAACTGACTGTAGTAACTTCCATGAATGTGTAATATAATTTTATTCTGGTTATGTTATTTGTGTCTTACGCTCCTTATTAAAGTTATTTATTGTATGTTCACTGAACGTACGCTGAGTTCTCAAGCAATAGGTCCACATGCATGTTAGCTGTCCATCCCTCCATCTATTTTAGTAATTAAAATAAGTGACATAAATAAGACTTCATTCTGTATCTTCAGAGCTCATGCAGACCCTCAGCTGTAACCTATTATGTGAACAAATCATACATGTCCATGAAATAACTAACGTCTGATATATCCTGGCCGGTTTAGGATGACTCCAAAGAGCGAGCAGTCAGACGCCAGACCAGTTCCTATCGTACAACAGCAACCAGCTTCAAGCTCCCAAGACTGCACCCACCAGGAGGTGTCCAAGGAGAGCAAGGACACAAAAGACAGTAACTGCTGAGACGCTGGTCTACCAGAACGTTCGAGTACACTGACAGCAGGCTTTACAGTTCTGTCTTTCGACCCTGATTGTATTGCTTTAGTTTGGTTGTAGTCACTGAATGTCCATATCGGCAGTGTGATATTTAGCTTGTTAGAAGTACCAGTAGTTTTTGTTTTAAATAAGGAGGAGTCATACTTCACCAAACTTTTACTAGTACAGCTGCATGCCAACTACTATAAATCGCATTGATGCATTATGGGAAGCTCAATGAAAATATATTTATGTGGATATTATATTTTCTTAAACAGGATTTAGTCACTACACTGGGTATTTTAGTATGTGAGGTCATGATGTTTCCTAACCGTCCTTTTGGGTTTTGTTTTTATATGTCTTCCTCAAAGAGGGTTTGCCTCCAAACCTCATCAAGTAATATGCATACTCTCGCTTTTTTCAAGTAGACATTTAGATCATGTTATCTTCTTTTACAATGTTTTCTTAAGCAGTGTCCTTTGTGTTCCTATCTGTATGTTGCATGGATCCGACTATATTGTTGCTCAATCCTGTGAAAGCTATTTTCGTTTTTTAAGAATGTGTTTTTTTATTTTAAAAGCTCCTGGCATTCAGAGGTAAACCAACAGATGTTTCACATGTGTAACTGAGTAATGTCAGTGTTGGCATCAGGCTTGTAAAAACAGTTATTTGTCAACTCGGACCAGTAAAAGCCAACTTTGAGAATTTCTTCAGGAATCGTTCTTACATTTACATCTTCTGTATTTTGATGTATTGGCACGTTTCCTGCGTAAAAAGTAATCTGTTCCTTAGGTTAACTTTTCCAGGAGTGAGGACCATCTAAAAGGGAGCCCCAGTATTTACTCTGTGAAATGTGTATTGTTTCTTTTGTATGATACCCATTTTGATAAATAAATGTGGTCTTGTATGTAAATTCACAGAGTTGTGGACATTATCTCAACTTGTGCGGATATTTGGTCAAATCTTAGCATTTCTCACCATGTTGTTCTTCCAGGTCTTCTGTGCACTTTCGGTGAACCCCCACCCCTTCCTGCTGGTCCTGCCCTCCTGTGGACAGAGGGTGTGATGATGTTGGAGGCAGACAAACTCTGCAGAAGTTCCCAGGACGAGCGCACAGCTGCACCGTATGATGTCTCCTCTTTCTCCGCGCCTGCTGCTGCTGCTTGTCTGCCTGCTTTTACCTGTGTATGGAGTGGAAAAGGTGAGAAGTAGAGGATACCGAAAGGATCCTGATGCTGACAAGGTAAGACAGAATGCAAATAAACCAGGCGGCTTAAAGATAGATCAAGTCTTTATTTGCCTAACTTTTGTCTTTTTTATAAAAAGTAAACCAAGTTTTTTTAAATATGCTGAAAATGATGTCATTGTGTCAACAACCCTTTTAATATTCCATGTTTCAGGGGTGTGGGGGGGAAATATTTTTATTTTGGTCGAACATTGAAAAATATTTTAATAGTCTAATATCCACTTTTTTTTTAGTTTTCATCATTCTGGTTGAGTCTTTATGAGAAAGACTTAGTGGGTGGTCACTGTTGGAACAGAGTTCACATTCTCTGTCCTCTCTTGGGAATGCATTAAATGAAAGTGAAACTGTTTATTTATGCAGAGGGACCCCCGCTGCCCCAAGACCTCCCTTAAAGTCCCATTAGAATTCGGCACAGCCCACTTTTTGTAGCGCTCATTTGCTCTTATAACTTTCCAAAGACATTTAGTCAGGACTGAGCTGCATTTTTCTGACCACATTGGACGAATAGGACAAACAGCATGTTATTCCATAATGTAATCTTGTGGTGTTGGAAACCCCTAACCTCCTCATTTACCAACAAAAGTTGGTCATCAGAAATCCCCCTCTTTTTTTAATGCATCATCCTGAAAAGCCAAGCATTATATTCATTCTGGAAAGCTGCAGTCCTTCCTTCAGTGTTGACTAAAGCGTAAAATACATACATGCTACAGTAATGGGCTGTGTGTAAGGCATATTCAGTATAATTAATGCGAGCAGCACAGCGTTGGACTTTCACATGGACGGAAGCTGGTATAAAAGTCCACAGTGTGGACGAGCAGACAGTGCATCCATTCATCAGAAAAATACAGCTCTTGAGACCTTTCCTTCATTCTGCTGGAAATCAAACATTTACTTGGATATTTTACACTGCTTATTTCAGATATATGTTTCAGCGAATGCAAAGTTTTCAGTTTTATCCCAGTTTTTGTCAGAGCTGACATCACAGCTCCTGGTTGAGCCAGATGATGTCTAAAACAGACCGTGAGCCATCTGTTTCAACTGACATTGGAACACCGCAATTCCTTGACATGAAGGCAGTTTTCCAGATTCTCATCTCCTGAAGTACAGTTTTAGACTTCACCCTTGGGACTCAAGCTAAGAAATTAGATGAAATGCTCTTTGTTCTCCTCCTCAATGTCTTGTGGTTATGTGGTCTGTTCCACATGTGGCCACATTAATAGCCTTTTGGCATTGGGGTATCAAATCGGGGTGCGTCTTTACGGGAGGAAATATTGAACCACCCTGTCCACCTAAGCAGGATTTATGTCCAGATCAAATGGTATAAATATGCACACTCTGCAATAGTGTGGAAAAGGGGAACTCATGCAAAGTCATGCAGGACTTTAATTGTGTCTGTAATTTAATAAGGCAGGAGTTTGTTGAAAAAGTCAGGGCCATGACTCAGGCAGTCATCAGAATCATCAGTGTGTGTGTTTCTTTATGACTTTCCAAACTGCTTAATTATTACAAAATGTTAGCTTCAGGAAGTCTCAACTCTGTCATGTTTTTCCCTGCAGTATAGCAGCTGCATGCAGGGTCCAGCAGGAACCCCTGGACGAGACGGTAACCCAGGCGGCAACGGCATCCCGGGTACCCCGGGCATCCCTGGGCGCGACGGACTCAAAGGCGAGAAGGGCGAATGCATTAGCGAAATATTCGAGGAACCCTGGAAGCCCAACTACAAGCAGTGTGCTTGGAACTCCTTAAATTATGGGATTGACCTGGGAAAAATAGCTGTAAGTATATTTGCATTGTTCCATGGACAGATTGATGGAGCTGCCGGGGAAACAAGTCTATTCGATAAGTTGGACATATGTCTTTGCTGAATTAGGTGATGGAAGATTCGGTCTGACAAAAAAGCCTTCCTAAATTGTATTCCAGACATGACTGAAAATTGTCACCATGTTACCATGAATTGATTTACGTGGACCCCGACTTAAACAAGTTGAAAAACGTATTCGGGTGTTACCATTTAGTGGTCAATTGTACGGAATATGTACTGTACTGTGCAATCTACTTATAAAAGTTTCAATCAATCAAAAAAAAGTCAGACGAACCATCCAAAACGTTCACATTTTAATGTTTGGCATTACAAGATTCCTTGGCTTAATATCTATTGTAGCTCAAAAAGTTTCATCGTGTCATCTTGTCGGTTATACTTTTCAGTTTCTTGTAGTCAGATGAGGTTTTAGTATAATAGAAGCAATATTTTACCTTGTAAGGTTTCAGCTGCCGTCTGCAGTCTTCCTAAGAAGGGTCACCTGACCACTGTGACATGTCGAAAAACCACAAAATAAATACAGCTGTTAAACCTCTAATGAAAACAAGACAGTTGCTCGTACATCCAGAGGACTAAATAGAACAGGAGAAAAAATGCAATGTAATTTAGGAAATCCCATGCAAATCATGCAGAAAAACATATTGGAAAAACAGGCAAGACATCGGAAAGAATGTGGAAAAAACTAGAAGATTCACAAGAGGCCTAAAACCAAAATCTATATAAAAAATATTGTAATCAGCCACATTAGATCATTGCAAAATAAACAACCACATAATGGACTGGGGGTAACACTAAATTGGCCCTAGTGTGTGAATGTGAGTGTGACTGTTGTCTGTCTATCTGTGTTGGCCCTGTGATGAGGTGGCGACTTGTCCAGGGTGTACTCCGCCTTCCCCCCGATTGTAGCTGAGATAGGCACCAGCACCCCCCGCGACCCCGAAAGGGAATAAGCGGTAGAAAATGGATGGATAATGGACTGGGGCAGTGGTCCCCAACCACCGATTGGTACCTGGCCGCAGAATCATTTTTAATAAATTTTTTAATTTATTTATTTTTTTTTAAATCAACATGAAAAAAACACGAGATACACTTACAATTAGTGCACCAACCCCAAAAAAAACTCCCTTTTTCATGACAAGAACCTCCCTTTTTCATGACAAAGAAAAAAAAAAAGACCGCCGGGCCCTTCCATCCATCCATCCATTTTCTACCGCTTATTCCCATTTGGGATCGCGGGGGGCGCTGGCGCCTATATCAGCTACAATCGGGCGTAAGGCGGGGTACACCCTGGACAAGTCGCCACCTCATCGCAGGGCCAACACAGATAGACAGACAACATTCACACTCACATTCACACACTAGGGCCGCGGGACAAATTATCAAGCATTGACAGCTACAAAAAGGTTGGGGACCACCGGACTAGGGCAATGCTAAAATTATTGGGACAGAAACTAATAAATACAAACCATAAACAAAAGGAGCCATAGCGCCCAGATGACCGGAACTTCACTAATTCTTAAATAATGTTTAGCTTGTGAAAATGAATCTGGCAGTCATTTCCGTAATATCAATTATTTTTTGTGTAAGCAGTAAATAAATAACTACTTGGAACGCCCCTTTCCATCGCCAGACTCGATATGACGCCCCCTTTTGGTGTGATGTCATCTACAGAAATGGATTTAATTTCCTTCCATAGACAGTGTGGATGAAGCCATATAAAACTATTATTTTCATAATTTAATCGCATCTTTTGGTACATGATATGGTAAACATTATGAGCACAAAATAAATATAAAATAATCACCATTTTTGGACTTTATGCCTCTTCCATAGACACCATGAATTGATTAACGTGGACCCCGACTTAAACAAGTTGAAAAACTTATTGGGGTCTTACCATTTAGTTGTCAATTGTACGGAATATGTACTGTACTGTGCAATCTACTAATAAAAGTTTCAATCAATCAATCAAACACCATAGCCTGTGTTTCCTCAAGCTCTTTAATCATTTACTCAAGCATCTTAAGGGACGGCGTGGCGCAGTGGGAGAGTTGCCGTGCGCAACCCGAGGGTCCCTGGTTCAATTCCCACCTAGTACCAACTTCGTCACGTCCGTTGTGTCCTGAGCATGACACTTCACCCTTGCTCCTGATGGGTGCTGGTTGGCGCCTTGCATGGCAGCTCCCTCCATCAGTGTGTGAATGTGTGTGCGAATGGGTAAATGTGGAAGTAGTGTCAAAGCGCTTTGAGTACCTTGAAGGTAGAAAAGCGTTATACAAGTACAACCGATTTATTTATTTATCTTGAGGAAAAAATCAGTAGAAAAAGACGCAAATTAGAACATTAGCAGTTTACTTAATGTTCCTAGGTAAACTAATGTTCCTCTTGTTTTTTTAGCTTATCTTTTTATGCTTGTCGCAGGTTCTGACTCAGTCTTTCTTCCCTCGAGGGTGTTCCCCTAGTCACTATTATGTGTTAATTAAATCATACCTGAGGGGAAAACTTGCGCCTAATCATACTAAAACTGAGGCATATGAAAACTGAGGCACCACTGTACACTTCCTTTTTTGGAATATGGTTAATTTAGGGTATAGAGTGGTCAGTCAGCAGCAGTCCATTTAACTCAAACAGTTCCAGGATATTACAGATTATTTGAATGAAACTTAAGTTACCATCGTCCAATTCAAAATCCAGAAACCCAGAGAACCGTACTATTTTTTTGAAACTGCACCTGAAGTTACATCAAATGTGACCTGTGCTGTGTTGTGTGGCAGGACTGTACGTTCACCAAGTTGCGCTCAGATAGCGCCCTCAGAGTCCTCTTTAGCGGTTCCCTCAGACTCAAATGCAAGAACGCATGCTGCCAGAGGTGGTACTTCACCTTCAATGGAGCCGAGTGCACGGCACCTCTGCCAATAGAATCCATCATCTACTTGGACCAAGGCAGTCCAGAGCTCAACTCCACCATCAACATCCACCGGACATCTTCAGGTATGATAGGTTTTGTTAGGATCTGGTATTTGTAAAATATTGCATGCAAACCCTGTGACAATTGAGGATTTGAATGATACGATAGACAGAAATCCCAACTCAATGTTCCTCACTGATGTGACAGAAGAGGAAATAATTAAAACTGTGAATGAATGTAAATCCAAGGCCTCAATTGATTGTAACGGAAGTGATATGGAAATAATAAAAAAAAATTTCATCAGCAACTTATACTTCCCAAATAGGTACATTCCCAAACAAAATGAAATTAGCAAAAGTTGCACCAATTTACAAGACTGGAGACAAACACCAGTTTACAAACTAATGATTTATTGATTTTTTTCTTAATTCCACAATTTTCTAAAATCATTGAAAATGTATTTAGCAACAGATTGGACTGAATTATAAAAAAGTGGAACACTTGCAGAAAACTAATAGGGATACAGAGCTAACATCTCTACATCGATGGCATTAATCGAAATAACAAACTCTATTACCAATTCATTAGATGGTAAACAGTGTGCAGCTGGAAATAACTAAAGCATTTAACACTATCTTAATTAACAAATAAGAACGGTATGGGTTTTAACTGGGTAAGAAGCTACTTAACTTACAGGAAGCAATACTTGAAGCTAGGCAAGAACACACGTCTACAGCATTAAATATATCTTGCGGTCTACCACAGGGATTTATACCAGGACCAAAATGTATTTATAAACATATGTGAAGTCAGAAAGGACATAAAGTTAGTCCTATTTAGCAGATAACACAACTGTATTTTGTTTGTAGAACCAATCAATCAACTGTGTGTTAAGCTATTTGAACTAGACATCAACATCCTAGCTTTGACTTATACTGTAGGTGCCAAAGCAAGTTATTGTAATACATAGAAATTACAAGAAAGGTTTAGACACACCTTCTCATTCAAAGCGTTTCCTTTATTTTCATGACTATTTACATTGTAGATTGTAACTGAAGGCATCAGGACTATGAATGAACACATGTGGAGTTATATACTTAACAAAAAAAAGGTGAAATACCGTATTTTCATCCATCCATCCATCATCTTCCGCTTATCCGAGGTCGGGTCGCGGGGGCAGCAGCCTAAGCAGGGAAACCCAGACTTCCCTCTCCCCAGCCACTTCGTCTAGCTCTTCCCGGGGGATCCCGAGGCGTTCCCAGGCCAGCCGGGAGACATAGTCTTCCCAACGTGTCCTGGGTCTTCCCCGTGGCCTCCTACCGGTTGGACGTGCCCTAAACACATCCCGAGGGAGGCGTTCGGGTGGCATCCTGACCAGATGCCCGAACCACCTCATCTGGCTCCTCTCGATGTGAAGGAGCAGCGGCTTTACTTTGAGTTCCTCCCGGATGGCAGAGCTTCTCACCCTATCTCTAAGGGAGAGCCCCGCCACACGGCGGAGGAAACTCATTTCGGCCGCTTGTACCCGTGATCTTATCCTTTCGGTCATGACCCAAAGCTCATGACCATAGGTGAGGATGGGAACGTAGATCGACCGGTAAATTGAGAGCTTTGCCTTCCGGCTCAGCTCCTTCTTCACCACAACGGACCGGTACAACGTCCGCATTACTGAAGACGCCGCGTGAAATACCGTATTTTTCGTATTATAAATCGCTCCGGAGTATACGTCGCACTGGCCGAAAATGCATAATAAAGAAGGAAATAGACATATATATGTCGCACTGTAGTGTAAGTTGCATTTTGGGGGGAAACTTAGTTGATAAAATCCAACACCAAGAATAGACATTTGAAAGGCAATTTAAAAAAAATAAAGAATAGTGAACAACAGGCTTAATAATTGTACGTTATATGAGGCATAAATAACCAACTGAGAAGGTGCCTGGTATGTTAACGTAACATATTATGGTAAGAGTCATTCAAATAACTATAACATATACAACATGCAATACGTTTACCAAACAATCTGTCACTCCTAATTGCTAAATCCGATGAAATCTTCTTCCTCGATGTCGCTTCTAAACAACTCTGCCAACTCCAAAAGTATGCGCTTCCTCCTCTCGTTTTCTGTTGCATATTTCACTACGTCCAGCTTGTAATCTGCAGTACATGATTTCCTTTTCGGTCCAATTTTTGTTTAGATCTTCTCAGTTTTTATAAGTTACCGCCAACGATGAAATTATCCATTTTAATAGCTACGGCAATAGCATATAGCAGTTAGCATTCCATGACCCGCAATGCACTTCTGCACTGACCCTCCCTCGCCGATTAATTATTGGTTGACGTTGACGTGTGTGACGATTGCTGACATTTTCTTCGTCTCTTCCGCGAATGAGATAAATAATATTATTTGATATTTTACGGTAATGTGTTAATAATTTCACACACAAGTCGCTCCGGAGTATATGTCGCACCCCCGGCCAAAATATGAAAAAAACTGTGACTTATAGTCCGAAAAATATGGTAACTGAAAACATGTTTTGTATTCTAGTTTCTTCAAAATAGCCACCCTTTGCCTTGATTACTTTTTTGCACACGCTTGGCATTCTTTTGATGAGCTTCAAGAGGTAGTCACCTGAAGCGGTTTGCACTTCACAGGTGTGCTTGAAGCTCATTGAGAGAATGCCAAGAGTGTGCATAGCAGTAATAAGGGCAAAGGGTGGCTATTTTGAAGAATCTTTTTTGTTAAGTACATAACTCAATGTGTTCATTCATAGTTTTGATGCCTTCAGTGACAATCTACAATGTAAATAGTAAATAGTCATGAAAAAAAAGAAAACACATACTTTTGGCCTGTGCTGTTTATTGTTTATTGAATGGATCCCCATTAGCTGACGCCAAGGCAACTGCTAGTCTTCCTGGGGTCCATATAGGAGCATACAAAATTAAAATACAAAGAATACATGCATTACCAAACATTATACAATGGAAAAATACAACATGAGGTAAAAAAGCTAGTTAAAACCAGTATTAAAAATTCACGTCATGTGGACAGCTGCAATAGGTGTATCTTCAAAGCTGTCTTGAATGACAATTTACTTTGTGAGAGATTAATGTGTGATGGCAATATATTCCAGAATAATATACATCGATACATGACTGTATGTTTGAGGAGATTGGTCCTGGGAGCAGGAAGTGCCAAATAGCCATTGCTGGCATTCTTAGTGTCATAATAAGTATGTGTGTTGGTTGACTTTAAAAACTGTTTTGGAAAAGTAATCTGGTGATTGATCTAAAATGATAGTTCTAAAGAACATAAGAAGACTACTGCTGTGTTTTTGTTAGGAAATAATTAATTGTATTTGTAGACTATGCCGTGAGCCAAGGGAAAAACAAACTGTTGGCCAAAAATGGCACCCTGGATGCACTTTGCACTTTGTAACTTGTGGACTAGGATGCCTGTGAATATTCTCATTCATTCAGGTCATTGTAGTTAGCGAGTTGAATCAAGCACAACTGCACTCTAGACCAGGGGTCGGGAACCTTTTTGGCTGAGAGAGCCATGAAAGCCAAATATTTTAAAATGTTTTTCCGTGAGAGCCGTATCACTTTTTTTTTAACACTGAATACAACTAAATGCAGGGTTTCCCACACATTCATTTATTTGTGGCGGCCCACCACGAAAGAATTACGGCCGCCACAAATTAAAAAAAAATAAAATAAAATATATATATATTTTTTTTTCCGGCTTTTGACTCGCTCGACCGCACAAAAAAGCAATGGGACTCTGTCTGTGAATGGAGCTTGTAGTTACATATTATTTAAATATGTAAATACTATATAAATATGTATTTAAATATGTACATAAAGTGTTGTAATTATATTCCAACTCCGCGTTCTTCTTGGTCATCGTTGCCACCCGACCACACCACCACAAATAGATGCCTGACCTGTGGGAAACACTGAAATAGGTGCATTTTTTAAGTAAAACCAACATTTTTAGAGTATATCCATCCATCCATCCATTTTCTACCGCTTATTCCCTTTTGGGGTCGCGGGGGGCGCTGGCGCCTATCTCAGCTACAATCGGGCGGAAGGCGGGGTACACCCTGGACAAGTCGCCACCTCATCGCAGGGCCAACACAGATAGACAGACAACGTTCACACTCACATTCACACACTAGGGACCATTTAGTGTTGCCAATCAACCTATCCCCAGGTGCATGTCTTTGGAAGTGGGAGGAAGCCGGAGTACCCGGAGGGAACCCACGCATTCACGGGGAGAACATGCAAACTCCACACAGAAAGATCCCGAGCCTGGATTTGAACCCAGGACTGCAGGACGTTCGTATTGTGAGGCAGACGCACTAACCCCTCTGCCACCGTGAAGCCCATTTTTAGAGTATAATAAGTCTCTAATTCTTTTTAATAACATTGTTATTTCCTGAACAGGTGCGGTAGAAAACTGATGGATGGATTAAAATGCATGAGAATGTTTTATATTTTGAAAGTTATTTAACATCGGGATTACCAGCGGAATTATTCATTACTTATGGTGTTAAGTAATATCAGCTAAGGTTTATCTGAGCGCCAGGTGCAGTCATCAAAAGAGCCACATCTGGCTCGAGAGCCATAGGTTCCCTACCCCTGCTCTAGACTGTCTAAGAAGATGTTTAACCCCTCATCCAAGCAGGTAGTCTGGTGCAGGAATCTATGATATTGATGGAAAGGGGATGATGGCCTCATGTCGGCTTCTTATATTACTTTTCTGTAGCCAGGGTTTTGATTTCCAATTCTTGTGGTAAGCCAAGCTAGCTGCATTATTATGGAATATGAATGCCAGTTACAGTAGTTTCAAACTATAACTTTGGGAGAAAAACAATACGAAGAATCAAAATCCGTAATCATTAATGCCTGTTTAAAGTTTATTGTCGTGTGGGAATCAAACGTCGGGAAAAGTCACATTATAATATTCCAGTTTTGCGGCTATGCGTTTTAGGTGTTCTTCACAATTTATTGGCATTAATGTCTTTGCCCTTCTTCTTTTTGTCTGATTCAGTGGAAGGGCTGTGTGAGGGTGTGAAAGCAGGGTTGGTGGACGTGGCCGTATGGGTGGGGACCTGCGCTGACTATCCACGCGGCGATGCATCCACAGGGTGGAACTCCGTTTCCAGGGTTATCATCGAAGAGCTTCCCAAGTGAAAACTGTTACATAAGAGGAACGGGACCAGCCCTGCTATAACCATACGTGATCTGGCTTTCTGCAATAAGCAGGTACGGCTTGCTGATTGTAACTTGAATGTTTTTAATTGACGTTCCTTTTCCCAGGAAAACAAAACAAACATCGGTACTGTAACTTTCCTGCTCACGGGTGCTATCGGCAGTCATTGCCAATATGTAAACATTTATATGCATTACTGTTGTCAATAAAGTGATCTTTTAGTAAAAAGAAAAAAAACCAGTAATGATGAAAAATCAATGTTAGCTCACCTACATTTAGTTTAACTGTATTTGCATACTTAGTGTGTAGGTTTTTTTTATCTGTGCTATCAGGTTTTTAAATATGCTCTTTGTACGGGTATGTTAAGTAAATTGTTATTCAGTTTCAGTACTTTCCTACTCCTGATTTCTCTGGGAAACTCCCGTTTTAATACTTAACTCAATTTTTCTCATGTTCTGACTTTCATTTTTTATTTTTATTTTTAAACAAATCTGCTACTGCCCGCATCAGCGTAACACATCTTGTAGCTGGTATGTCAGGCATTTCAAATAAAAGCATGCCTGTAAAATAATACAGTTGCACAACATGTGGGTGTTTCTTTTCATGTGGGGGGGAAAAAAACTGAATTGTTCTTATTTTTCATCCATCCATCCATCCATTTTCTTCCGCTTATTCCCTTTCGGGGTCGCGGGGGGCGCTGGCGCCTATCTCAGCTACAATCGGGCGGAAGGCGGGGTACACCCTGGACAAGTCGCCACCTCATCGCAGGGCCAACACAGATAGACAGACAACATTCACACTCACATTCACACACTAGGGCCAATTTAGTGTTGCCAATCAACCTATCCCCAGGTGCATGTCTTTGGAAGTGGGAGGAAGCCGGAGTACCCGGAGGGAACCCACGCATTCACGGGGAGGACATGCAAACTCCACACAGAAAGATCCCGAGCCTGGATTTGAACCCAGGACTGCAGGAACTTCGTATTGTGAGGCAGACGCACTAACCCCTCTTCCACCGTGAAGCCCTAATATTTTTCAGAAAATGCAAATATCTTTAGGTATAAGTTGGGTATCCACTATCCAGTAATGATCGGTTAAGAACACCTCAGTGAGTGTATGCCACACTCATTAACTGTATTGACGCCGCACTGCATATTTATGTTTAAAATTTGCAGTGTTGCTGTTTTTGCCATAATGGTTATCTGCCATCTACTGGATTAAAATAGTCACTACACTTGACCCGCAAAATACATTAATAGTTAGCAGATATTCCTTCCATCCATCCATTTTCTGCCACTTATTCCCTTTGGGGTCGCGAGGGGAGCTGGTGCCTATCTCAGCTACAATTGGGTGGAAGGCGCGGTACACCCTGGACAAGTCGCCACCTCATCGCATATTGTTTTTTTTAAATAGCCCAACAAAAATGCAAAAATATTAGCCTGGTTAGCCAAATAGTAACCAGAAAAAGATGAACACAATGATCTCTTCCGCCTTCATTTAGTATGAGCTGTTAATGTGAGACGAAAAAGCGCTTATTGATTGACAGTTTGGTGCTTCACAGTCAAATGACAAAGCAGTTGTATCAGTCACTTGATTTTTTTTCAGTGTGACACATCAAGGCTTTGAGGGACACCTTTCTTACCATAATGTTTTGATGCTGTTGCAGCATTTGAACCATCACTGGGGAAAGCGTGGCTCGGTTGGGCCAGCAACCTCAGTGTTCCTGGTTCGATCCCCGGCTTTCACCACCCGAGTCGCGTTTTGTCCTTGTGCAAGACACTTCACCCTTGCTCCTGATGGGTCGTGGTTAAGGCCTCCCGCCATCAGCGTGTCAAAGTGGAAATTACACCCCACAAAAAGCACATTGATTGACATTTAGCTAAAATCCATTTTACCAAAAAATGCATTTTGAAGTGAAGTGAATTATATTTATATAGCGCTTTTCTCTAGTGACTCAAAGCACTTTACATAGTGACACCCAATATCTAATTATTACATTCAAACCAGTGTGGGTGGCACTGGGAGCAGGTGGGTAAAGTGTCTTGCCCAAGGACACAACGGCAGTGACTAGGATGGCGGAAGCGGGAATCGAACCTGAAACCCTCAAGTTGCTGGCACAGCCACTCTTCCAACCGAGCTATACCGCCCCATTGCACCAATGTTTCTTTGAACTAGAGTACAAATACAATCTTTGATAAACTACAGTTATGCTCAGTGCGCTATAGTGTATTTTAAATAGGTATATTCTGACTGGAAATGACACACATTGTGTGGTGGTGATGTATTAATTAAAATACGCTTTTTTCATATTTAATTGCATATAATGTGTAAATACATCCATTTTCTATTGGTCGCAGGGTGTGCTGGAGCCTATCCCAGCTGCACTTGACATATATATATATATATATACATATATATATCAATGCATCGAAACAAATAGTTGGATTACACCACCATTTAGGCACAAGCAACTGCCCAGTCATTGAACATGCTTGTTATGAGGTTTCAATAATTTTGCATTTGCAGAATTTTTTCAGAATGTAAAAAAAAATGTATACATACTCCAAATTATTTTGTAAATGTATTTTCTTATTTTATTGTGCAAAATACTTCAGGTAAAACAGCAATGGATATTTTATCCCTGAAAATAACACTCCAAACTGTCATTTACGTCTCGTCTCGATTACGGTAACGTATTATTTTCGGGTCTCCCCGTGTCTAGCATTAAAAGATTACAGTTGGTACAAAATGCGGCTGCTGGACTTTTGACAAGAACAAGAAAGTTTGATCACATTACGCCTGTACTGGCTCACCTGCACTGGCTTCCTGTGCACTTAAGATGTGACTTTAAGGTTTTACTACTTACGTATAAAATACTACACGGTCTAGCTCCATCCTATCTTGCGGATTGTATTGTACCATATGTCCCGGCAAGAAATCTGCGTTCAAAAGACTCCGGCTTATTAGTGATTCCTAAAGCCCCAAAAAAGTCTGCGGGCTATAGAGCGTTTTCCGTTCGGGCTCCAGTACTCTTGAATCCACTCCCGGTAACAGTTCGAGATGCTACCTCAGTAGAAGCATTTAAGTTTCACCTTAAAACTCATTTGTATACTCTAGCCTTTAAATAGACCTCCTTTTTAGACCAGTTGATCTGCCGCTTTTCTTTTTCTCTTCTGTCCCCCCTTCCCTTGTGGAGGGGGTCCGGTCCGATGACCATGGATGAAGTACTGGCTGTCCAGAGTTGAGACCCAGGATGGACCGCTCGCCTGTGTATTGGTTAGGGACGTCTCTACGCTGCTGATCCGACTCCGCTTGGGATGGTTTCCTGTGGACGGGACTCTCGCTGCTGTCTTGGATCCGCTTTGAACTGAATTCTCGCAGCTGTGTTGGATCCATTGTGGATTGAACTTTCACAGTATCATGTTAGACCCGCTCGACATCCATTGCTTTCAGTCCCCTAGAGGGGGGGGGTTGCCCACATTTGAGGTCCTCTCCAAGGTTTTCATAGTCATCATTGTCACTAGCGTCCCACTGGGTGTGAGTTTTCCTTGCCTTTCTGTGGGTTCTTCCGAGGATGTCGTAGTCGTAGTGGTTTGTGCAGTCCTTTTGAGACTTTTGTGATTTAGGGCTATATAAATAAACATTGATTGATTGATTTCTACGGAAAACTACATTGCAAAAAGTGGAAACTTAAGCAAGATTAAATATTTTTTTAAATGAAGTTAAAAGGGATTTTCACTCAAAGTAATATTTGCCTTTTTATGCAAAACCCACACTTTTGTTTCAATAATTTTGAACAAATGGGTCAGTATGACCATTTAAAAAATGTACAAACTAATATCAGGTATTTTTTTTCCTGGAATAATTCAAACGCCAACTTAACTATGAATGTTTTATTTTATGCAAGTTCTTTAGTGGCATGTACACATAATTGTAAAAATATTAATTTCATAGCAGCATTACATCCTTACAGGTGTAGTGCAAACATGCAGAAGTGTCTCAAAAAGGCCCTTTCAGCTATTCTCTATGAAACTTGAAGTTCATATTCCAGGCTGTGAATCGATGAAATCAGTCTGTTGCCACTTGTTCCTTTTATGTTGGTGTTTTTTTATATCGGCGTCCTTTGCCTTGAGTGCTAACATTGCTACCTTGGGTTCAGAAGTAAGCGAGAGACATTTTCATAAACTACAAATGTGATGCAGCATGCTGGAGTGACTCTGATAAGGTTGGGGATGACGCCTTTGTAGAACCCGATAGCGCCTTCATTCCTGTGGACAAGGGAGAACTGACTATTGCACAACCGGGTTTGAATGTGCAAAGCATCACGAGTGAATAGCTTTGTACCTCCATGTCCGCCTGATGACATCCACCACACCGTTGTACGTATTGTGCTGGTCTTGCAGTCGAGCTCGCACCACCTGATATGGATACGTCATAGACACGGCAAATATCTTGGACAGTGCCGCCGTCGTGATGTTTTCCAATGTGTTCTGTTCAAAAATGAAGCGATCAATGTGGTGAGAAAAAATAGCTGAGTCATAAAACAAAGTATCAACCAGTGATGCAGCTGGAAAGTTCTGTACAGTTAGGAAGGGATTCATATGGCCCCATTTCTGGGTATCTCTCACATGAGAGGAGTGAGGGGTTTATCAATTTGCAATGCAGTCTGCTGAAAATGATGCAAAGCGCCACCGGTGGTCAAAGCTGGAATTGCCACAAAACACAATTTAAAATATTTAAAGGCCTACTGAAATGAGATTTTCTTATTCAAACGGGGATAGCAGGTCCATTCTATGTGTCATACTTGATCATTTTGCGACATTGCCTTATTTTTTCTGAAAGGATTTAGTAGAGAACATCGACGATAAAGCTTGCAACATTTGGTCGTTAATAAAAAAGCCTTGCCTGTACCGGAAGTCGCAGACGATGACGTCACCAGTGAGAGGGCTCCTCACGTTGTTTAGAGCCTCCAGCAGCAAGAGCTATTTGGACCGAAAACACCGACAATTTCCCCATTAATATAAGCGAGGATGAACGATTCGTGGATGAGGATATTGATAGCGAAGGACTAGAAAAAAAAAAAATAAAGTTAAAAAAAAAAAAAGGCGATGGCATTGGGACGGATTCAGATGTTTTTAGACACATTTACTAGGATAATTCTGGGAAATCCCTTATCTTTCTATTGTGTTGCTAGTGTTTTGGTGAGATTAAGTAGTACCTGATAGTCGGAGGGGTGTGACCATGGGTGTCTTGACGCCAGTCTCTAAGGGAAGTCGACGGCAGCTGCATGGACGGCACAAACTCAGCTGATCTCCGGTAAGTAGCGACTTTTTACCACAATTTTCTCACCGAAAACTGCCGGTTGACATTTGGTCAGGAACCATGTTCGCTTGACCGCTCTGATCCATAGTAAACCTTCACCTCCGGGAATTTTAAACAAGGAATCACCGTGTGTTTGTGTGGTTAAAGGCTAAAAGCTTCCCACCTCCATCTTTCTACTTTGACTTCTCCATTATTAATTGAAAATGATCCACACAATTCTGAATTGTGTGAATTATATTTATATAGCGCTTTTCTCCAGTGACTCAAAGCGCTTTACATAGTGACACCCAATATCTAAGTTACATTTAAACCAGTGTGGGTGGCACTGGGAGCAGGTGGGTAAAGTGTCTTGCCCAAGGACACAACGGCAGTGACTAGGATGGCAGAAGCGGGAATCGAACCTGCAACCCTCAAGTTGCTGGCACGGCCACTCTACCAACCGAGCTATACCGCCCCAAATTAGGGAATTTGCTGTAATACACAGAAGTAGAAGTGATAGGACAAAAACATTAATGCTCATTGTGAGCGCTCGTCAACCCAAGTCCAGTACGGTACAAGTGGACTGAAGTGAGAAATGCGGCAAAACACATTTTGAGTGGTTGTAAAATGTCTCTCAGAGGTACACCTCAAGGATGTCGAGGATCATGTGACGACACAATGGGCAATGTTGGTAGATGACCTGCTGCAGCCTTTTGAACAAATTGCATAAGATTCAGCAACACAGATGTCCAGAATACGGTTTAATTGCGCGATGAAAAGAGACGACTTTTAGCCGAAAATGTCCTCTACAGCAGTCGTCCCCAACCACCGGGCCACAGAAGAATTTTTTATTAAATCAACATAAAAAGCACAACATACACTTACAATTAGTGCACCAAACACAAAAACGTCCCTTTTTCATGACAAAGAAGAAAAAAAAAAAAAGGACATCCCCACCCCGGGGCCACGGGATAAATTATTAAGCGTTGACCGGTCCGCGGATACAAAAAGGTTGGGGACCACTGCTCTACTGTCCGTGACGTCACGCGCACACGACATCATTTCACTACGTTTTCAACAAGAAACTCAGCGGGAAATTTAAAATTACAATTTAGTAAACTAAAAAGGCCGTATTGGCATGTGTTGCAATGTTAATATTTCATCATTGATATATAAACTATCAGACTGCGTGGTCGCTAGTAGTGGGTTTCAGTAGGCCTTTAACACTTTACTGCCAGCTGAAGTGGATAGTGCACCACCCCATTGGACATGTTTCATGTGTCAGTTAAACTGCGAAGAACGGGGACATATGAAATCCCTCCATACTGTAAGTCCACCTATTAGCGACGATCTTGTGGAGTGAAAAGACTCACCAGCTTTGCGTCTGAAGGAACCATCTTGTATCTTTTGTAACGTCGTTTGAGTTGCTCATAGGCCATGAACTGCAGTGCTCCATGGGAGGTTCCAAAGAGCCCAGGAACATAACCCTAAGACAGGAATAAGCCTCGTAAATCATTCCTGGAGCGTACTTAAACTGCATCACCCCGACAGAAACAGAATTTATATTCTGCTATAACGTTTTGATGCACTGTTCTTTTAACAAACACACTTATGAGTGCCCCAACTTAAGAGTTTTTCGAGATAAAAGCTGCCGCTCTGCTAATTGTGATGCTTTAAGTTGCATGCAAAAATTGGAGTTACAAGCATCTCCGCCATTACTTGGCAAATCAAATGTCACAGTGAACCCTGTAAAACCCCCAAAAAGGAGATATAAAGAGATATTTTGGTGGCAAAATAAGTTGAGGAATGCAATTTTACTTAGACATTTGATTTTAAAAAATTCAGAATCGTGTCAAAAGATTTTTCCGGCTGGCCATTGCTTAGTACAGGGGTCACCAACCTTTTTGAAAGCAAGAGCTACTTCTTGGGTACTGATTAATGCGAAGGGCTACCAGTTTGATACACACTTGAATAAATTGCCAGAAATAGCCAATTTGCTCAATTTACCTTTAATAAATAAATGTATAGTTCTAAAAAAAAAATTGTGTATTTCTGTCTGTCATTCCGTCGTACATTTTTTTTCCTTTTACGGAAGTTTTTTAGTGGAGAATAAATGATGAAAAAAAACTTAATTGAACGGTTTAAAAGAGGAGAAAACACAAAAAAAAATCAAATTTAATTTTGAAACATAGTTTATCTTCAATTTCAAGTCTTTAAAATTCAAAATTCAACCGAAAATAAGAAGAGAAAAACTACCTAATTCGAATCTTTTGGAAAAAAATTTAAAAAGAATTTATGGAACATCATTAGTCATTTTTCCTGATTAAGATTAATTTTAGAATTTTGATGACGTGTTTTAAATAGGTTAAAATCCAATCTGCACTTTGTTAGAATATATAACAAATTGGACCAAGCTATATTTCTAACAAAGACAAATCATTATTTCTTCTAAATTTTCCAGAACAAAAATTTTAAAAGAAATTCTAAAGACTTTGAAATAAAATTTTAATTTGATTCTACAGATTTTCTAGATTTGCCAGAATAATTATTTTGAATTTTAATCATAATAAATTTGAAGAAATATTCCACAAATATTCTTCGCCAAAAAAACAGAAGCTAAAATGAAGAATTAAATGAAAATGTATTTATTATTCTTTACAAAAAAAAAAATACTTTACCATTGATTTAAATTGTCAGGAAAGAAGAGGAAAGAACTTAAAAGGTAAAAAGGTATATGTGTTTAAAAATCTTAAAATCATATGTAAGGTTGTATTTTTCTCTAAAATTGTCTTTCTGAAAGTTATAAGAAGCAAAGTAAAAAAATAAATGGATTTATTTAAACAATTGAAGACCAAGTCTTTAAAATATTTTCTTGGATTTTCAAATTCTATTTGAGTTTTGTCTCTCATAGAATTACAAATGTCGAGCAAAGCGAGACCAGCTTGCTAGTAAATAAATACAATTTAAAAAATAGAGGCAGCTCACTGGTAAGTGCTGCTATTTGAGCTATTTTTAGAACAGGCTGGCTTAGACACCCCTGCACTACATCATAATAGAAGTACACACTGACCTTGTAGAGGCCTGACACCCCTT